>NC_053496.1:11300398-11302898 GCF_905171775.1 Rana temporaria
GTATAATTGTCAGGGAACGGTGGATTTTCTGGGGTCTGCACCATGGTCAGGCAATGATGGTGTTGGTGATTTAGTTGGGGGTCTGTATAATTGTCAGGGAATGGTGATGTTGGGGTCTGTATAATTGTCAGGGAATGGTGATGTTGGGGTCTAATTGTTAGGGAATGGTGATGTTGGGGTCTGTATAATTGCCTGACAAAGATGGTGTCGGTGGATTTTCTGGGGTCTGCACCATGGTCAGGCAATGATGGTGTCGGTGATTTAGTTGGGGGTCTGTATATTTGTCAGGGAATGGTGATGTTGGGGTCTGTATAAATGTCAGGGAATGGTGATGTTGGGGTCTGTATAATTGTCAGGGAATGGTGATGTTGGGGTCTGTATAATTGTCAGGGAATGGTGATGTTGGGGTCTGTATAATTGTCAGGGAACGGTGATGTTGGGGTCTGTATAATTGTCAGGGAACGGTGATGTTGGGGTCTGTAAAATTGTCAGGGAATGGAGATGTTGGGGTCTGTATAATTTTCAGGGAATGGTGATGTTGGTGTCTGTATAATTGTCAGGGAACGGTGGATTTCGGTGGATTTTCTGGGGTCTGCACCATGGTCAGGGAATGGTGGTGGCGGTAGGTTATCTGGAGTCTGTACAATTGTCAAGGAATGGTTGTCGGTGGGTTATCTGGGGTCTGTACAATTGTCAGGGAATGATGGTGTCGGTGAATTAGTTGGGGGTCTGTATAATTGTCTGGGAATGGTGATGTTGGGGTCTGTATAATTGTCTGGGAATGGTGATGTTGGGGTCTTCATAATTGTCAGGGAACGGTGATGTTGGGGTCTGTATAATTGTCAGGGAACGGTGATGTTGGGGTCTGTATAATTGTCAGGGAATGGTGATGTTGGGGTCTGTATAATTGTCAGGGAATGGTGATGTTGGGGTCTGTATCATTGTCAGTGAATGGTGATGTTGGGGTCTGTATAATTGTCAGGGAATGGTGATGTTGGGGTCTGTATAATTGCCTGGCAATGATGGTGCCGGTGGATTTTCTGGGGTCTGCACCATGGTCAGGCAATGATGGTGTCGGTGGTCTTAGACCTGTCGGCAGATGAGGCAGAGGGCCCTAGCAGCTACTTACTCTGCGATGCTATCTGCTCCTCACTCATCCACACCGGCTGCAGGAATTTTAATTGCATGTGGAGTCCTGCTATCTGCATACAGTAGGAGCTGTCAGTCTGCACTGTCTATGGGCCGGTCCATACTCTGCATATAGTCTACCTGGTAGGTCAGGGATCTCTCCTGTGTCTGCAGATCTTATCTGACTTTTTACAAACCTGTTGAGGCAGAGGGTTTAAAAAAAAGAAGCAGTAATGACGAGATAAATAGCCGACAACATCTAATCTCCTGATAATGGATGATCATTGCTTGTTAATTGGTGGTGGCAGTGAAATCATCCATCTTGGGTACAAGTGTTATAGAAGAAAAAGGCAACACTTTTTGAGTCATAAAATGCTCAGATTTGAAGAGCAGAAGCCCCCTTTATATTTTCACATATGCTGGATACAGCCCTATACAGAGATTGATGGAGGTTTCTACACATATAAGGACCTTCACCCTGAAGAAGATTGGGGTACATGCCAGAGACATACAGTACCTATAGATCTCCACACTGAAGAAGACTGAGGTACATACCAGAAACATGCCTATCTATAGACCTTCACCCGGAAGAAGACTGGCGTACATGCCAGAGACATACCTATCTTTAGCACTTCACCCTGAAGAAGACTGGTGAACATTCCAGAGACAGTATAGATTCACCTTGAAGAAGACTGGGATACAAACCAGAGACATACCTATCTATATACCTTCACCCTGAAGAAGACTGGGGTACATGCCAGAAACATACCTCTCTTTAGCACTTCCCCCTAAAGAAAACCATGCAGGGAACATTCCAGAGACATGCTATAGAGCTTCACCTTGAAGAAGACTGGGATACATACCAGAGACATACCTATCTAATATACCTTTGCCCTTGAAGAAGACTGGGGTACATACCAGAGACACACCTTTCTATAGCCCTTCACCCCGAAGAAGATTGGGGTACATTCCTGAGACATGTACCTATGTATAGAGCTTCACCCTGAAGAAGACTGGGATACATACCAGAGGCATATCTATAGACCTTTGCCCTGAAGAAGAGTGGGGTACATGGCAGAGGCATACCTATCCAGAGATCTTCACCCTGAAGAAGACTGGGGTACACACCAAAAACATACCGATCTATAGATCTTCACCCTGAAGAAGACTGGGGTACATTCAAAGACATACCTATCTATAGACCTTCACCCCGAGGAAGACTGGAATACATACCAGAGACATAGCAATGTATACAGCTTCACCCTAAAGAAGACTGGGATACATACCAGGGACATACCTATCTATAGACCTTTGCCCTGTAGAAGAGTGTTGTACATGGCAGAGACATACCTATCTATAGAGCTTTACCCTG
>NC_053496.1:11307898-11372988 GCF_905171775.1 Rana temporaria
GTACAAAACAGCAATAATAATAATAGTACAAACCAGCAATATGATAATATAATAGTACAAAACAGCAATATGATAATATAATAGTACAAAACAGCAATATAATAATATAATAGTACAAAACAGCAATATGATAATATAATAGTACAAAACAGCAATGTAATAATATAATAGTACAAAACAGCAATATGATAATATAATAGTACAAAACAGCAATATAATACAGGAGTAATAATGCTAGGAGAATACAGCATGACAAATATATATCAACAATGAGAAAAACAGCCGAAATATCCTATCATACTAAACAACAGCAACACATTATAATCGTCATACAAAACTGCCAAAATATAGTACAATAGTAATAACACAAAACGACAACAACATAGTATAATAATACTAGAAAAGGACAGCATGGGAAATATATACCGAGATGTAAAAAATAGACGAAATAATGTCTAGGAGTAGCAATAAAATAAAAATAATAATAATAATAATAACACAAAATAACGGCAACATGGTATATAATACTCATCATAAACAAAGTATACTAATAATGATCATAATACAAAACAACAGCAACATTGTATAATAATAATCACAATTAAAAACAACAGCAACATAGTATAATAATAATCATCATAATACAAAACAGCAACATTGTATAATAATAATAATAATAATAATCATAATTCAAAACAACAGCAACATTGTATAATAATAATAATAATAATAATAATAATAATAATAATAATAATAATAATCATAATACAAAACAACAGCAACATTGTATAATAATAATCATAATACAAAACAACAGCAACATTGTATAATAATAATCATAATTAAAAACAACAGCAACATAATATAATAATAATAATAATCATAATTTAAAAAAAAGTATAATAATAATAATCATAATTCAAAACAACAGTAACATGGTATAATAATCATAATACAAAACAACAGCAACATTCTATAGTAATACTACTAGAAGACAGCATGAGAAAAATATTCCCAGAAGGAAAAACAACAACAACAACAAACAATGCAAAACAAATGCAATGGAATAATAATATTAAAATAAAACAATCACAATTATAATAACTGCAACATAGTAACAAATCAAAACCAAATCAAAAGTAACATAGCATAGTAGTAATAATAAACAATAAAGTATAATAAATCCATGAAGGGGGTGAATCAGGTTCAGCTAGGCAGAATTTTCAGTATGAAGCCAAGATAAGGAAAACGGAGTTCAACCCTAATCCTTGAAAGTATTATTGTACTGAAAGAGTAGTTGATGTATTATTGTACTGAACGAGTAGTTGATGGTTGGAATAGACTTCAGGCAGAGGTAGGGAGTCAGTCAACAGTGGATTTAAACATGCCCGGGAAAAAAACATAGATCTGTACAAAAAAATAATAATGTATACATAAAAAAATAAATAAAAACAAAAACAGAAAAAAATAAAAAAAACGGGCAACTCGATGAACCACTTTGTCTTTTTTCTGCTGACACTTTTCTATGTTACTATGCTTCTAGTAGTAGTGATAATAATAATAGTAATAATAGTAATAATAATAATAATCATCATATCAGCAACGCTAAATTATTATTATAATTATTATTATGATGATTATTATTATTATTATTATTATTATTATTATTATTAATAGTATCACTACTATAGCATAGTAACATAGAAAAGTAAAAAGAAACAGCATGAAAAGACCACAAGTGGTTAATCGAGTTGCATTATTATAATTGTTGTTACATATTATATTATTATAAGACAAAAGTTGCTGATCCCTTCTGTACATTCTGACCAATATAACAGCAAAAATAACAAGAATAATAATAATCATAATAATACCAACAGCAACGTTATTATTATTATTATTATTATTATTATTATTATTATTATTATTATTATTATTATTGTTGTTGTTGTTATTTTTGATGTTATTTTGGTCAGAATGTACAGAAGGGATCAGCAACTTTTGTCTTATAATAATATAATATGTAACAACAGCAATTATATTAATACGAAGCAATCACAATATAGAATAATAATAATAATAATAATAATAATAATAATAATAATAATAATAATAATAATAAAACAGAACACCCTCATATTCTTACGTTGTATTGCATCCTTTGGCAAAAGCAAAACATTTTAATTGACCACAAGGATAAGCTACAGACACATATCCATGGAGTAGTATAGCAATAATAGTAATAATAATAATAATAATAATACAAACATCACTAGAGATAGATAGATAGATAGATAGATAGATAGATAGATAGATAGATAGATAGATAGATAGATAGATAGATAGATAGATAGATAGATAGATAGATAGAGAGATAGATATGTATGTATCATTATGAATAATTAGTAGATTAAAAAAAAACAGCAACAATGTAGTAGCAATAATAAATATACGTATTAATATATATATATATATATATAGAGAGAGAGAGAGAGAGAGAGAGAGAGAGAGAGAGAGAGAGAGAGAGAGTGAGAGAGAGAGATCTATATATCTAGATATAGCTATCTATCTATCTATCTATCTATCTATCTATCTATCTATCTATCTATCTATCTATATTTGTATAGATAGATAGATAGATAGATAGATAGATAGATAGATAGATAGATAGATAGATAGATAGATAGATAGATAGATAGATAGATAGATAGATCAGAGATATATATACACACACACAAAAACAGCAGTAGTAATAAAAATCTCCTGAGCTCCTCCAATACACATTTTATTGATCATTTTCAGGGAATTATAAGATCTGAGCTTTCAGGAATAGAAATAAATCAATAACTCGATCACAGGACGATCTGTAGATGAATGACGGGGGAGTATTTTTTATTCTTCGATCAGATAATACAAGGAAATATTATTCTTCGATAATCAATCAATCTGTTTTTGAAAAACAAATAGAAATAAACAAATTTATAGAACAAAAGTGAATCAGTTTCCTGATCATTAGTAAAATAAAGTAGATCCTTTCTTTCTGAAGTCAGGAGAATGTTCTGAATGGGGTTTTCTATGGAATATTTCACTTTTTATCGCTATTTATGAAGTTTTCTAATCTCAGCCCGGCCGGAGTTTTTCTGGTTTATAAAATTCAGCAATTTGCAGGACAAATTCAGACAAAACTTTTAGAAAATAAGATCTTTTCTCCGGAAATTAATATTTTCTCTTGAAATGAATCTTGTGCTGCATTATAACACTCACATAATAAGGCGGCATTATAATGTTACAAATAATAATCTAAATAAAAGGTAATTGATATAAAATCGGATTTTCTGTTTCTATGATTGATTGGATGTCAGAGTCATTAATCCCCCTCCCCCAGTGGTGTCTATGGTGGAATATTCTGCTGGTAATCTGCTTCTCCTCTCTCTGCACAGAGGCCTGCTACTTGAGCAAGTCGCCCCCCCACCCGGAGGAAAAGTCGGAGGAGTCGGAGAGACCCAAGCAGAGGAGTCGGAGGAAGCCCCGGGTGCTCTTCTCCCAGGCTCAGGTCTTTGAGTTGGAGAGAAGGTTCAAGCAGCAGAGGTACCTGTCTGCCCCAGAGAGGGAACACCTGGCCAACAGCCTGAAGCTCACCTCCACCCAGGTGAAGATCTGGTTCCAGAACAGGAGATACAAGTGTAAGAGGCAGAGGCAGGACAAGTCCCTGGAGATGGGCCCCCACCACCCACCCCCACCCCCGAGGAGGGTGGCAGTGCCAGTGCTGGTCCGGGATGGGAAGCCTTGCATTGCTGGCAGTCAGGGCTATAACAATGCCTACAATGTAAGTGCCAGTCCTTACACCTACAACAGCTACCCGGCCTACAGCTACAACAACAGCCCTTCCTACAACACCAACTACAGCTGCAGCTACTCCGGCATCCCCCCCATCCAGCACAACCCAGGGACCAACCCCTTTGTCGGCATGGGCAACCTCAGCCAGCTGGGCAATGCCACACAAGGCCAGAACCACACGGGGCCCTCAGTGCCCACCTGCCAGGGGACTTTACAAGGGATCCGAGCCTGGTAGGACTGGAGCAGGGACTTCTCTACTGGACACACAGACCTCCAGGATCTGGGGGTGCTCTATGACCCAGGGAAGCTTTATGACCCAGGGGGGCTTTATGGCCCAGGGGGGCTCCATGACAAGGGGGGTTCATGGCCCAGGGGGGCTCCCTGACCCAGGGAGACTCCATGACCCAGAGGGGCTTCTTGACCCAGGGGGGTTCCATGGCCCAGGGGGGGCTCCCTGACCCAGGGAGACTCCATGACCCAGAGGGGCTTCTTGACCCAGGGAGGTTCTATGACCCAGGTTGGGCTCCATGGACCAGTCATCAGATATTGTGACACAAGGTATTATTATTATCAATATTACAAACTGGCTGATGACATGCGCACTGGTAGAAACCCCAAACTACACCAACCACGTGATCACCAGCCCTTTAAAAGGATGCCTTAACCCCTTAACCCCATGCGGATGGGGCAGATGACAGCAAGCTTGATCTATGGGATACATTGTGTGACACAGACAATGGACGGTGCTGGCTGTCAGTGTATGGCAGCTCTGTGTCTATCTATAGCACTCTACAGCTGGACTACAAATCCCAGCAAGCCTGTACCCCAACACAGCCAGACAGGCAATGGACATGAGATAAGTATTGGAAACATATCGATCTATGATCAGCACATTTCACAGTCAAAGTTTATGATGTCAAAAATTGTATAAGATTGAGATCCAGATGGATCTACCCTCTTCCATATTACCCTGGACCCCCTGACTTCTAGATGTAGCCACCCTCTTTAATATTACCCTGGGGCCCCTGAATTCTAGATAGACACACTCTCTTCCATATTACTCGTGGGCCCCTGAGTTCTAGATGGATCCATCCTCTTCCATATTACCCTGGGGCCCATGAGGTCTAGATGGATTTACCCTCTTCCATTGTACCCTGTGACCCATGAGTTATGGATAGATCCTTCCTCCTCCATATTACCCTGGGGCCCCTGAATTCTAGATAGATCCACTCTCTTCATATTACTCTTGGGTCCAGAATTCTAGATAGATCCACTCTCTTCCATATTACCCTGGGGCCCCTGAGTTCTAGATGTATCCATCCTCTTCCATATGATCCTGGGGCCCCTGAGGTCTAAGTAAATTCACCCTCTTCCATTATACCCTGTAGCCCCTGTGTTATGGATGGATCCATCCTCTTCCATATTACCCTGGGTCCCCTGAGTTCTAGATAGATCCACCCTTTTCCATTGTACCCTGTGGCCCCTGAGTTATGGATGCATCCATCCTCTTCCATGTTACTCTGGGGCCCCTGGATCCATTCTCTTCCATATTACCCCAGGGCTCCTGAGTTCTAGACAGATCCACCCTTTTCCATTGTACCCTGTGGCCCCCGAGTTATGGATGCATCCACCCTCTTTCATTTTACTCTGGGGCCCCTGGATCCATTCTCTTCCATATTACCCCAGGGCCCCTGAGTTCTAGACAGATCCATCCTCTTCCATATTTCCCTGGGGCCCCTAAGTTCTAGATGGATTCACCCTCTTCCATATTACCCTGGAGCCCCTGAATTCTAAATATATCCACCCTCTTCCATTGTATCCTGTGGCCCCTGAGTTACTGATGCATCCACACTCTTCCATATTACCCTGGGGCCCCTGAATTCTAAATATATCCACCCTCTTCCATTGTACCCTGTGACCCCTGAGTTATTGATGCATCCGCACTCTTCCATATTACCCTGGGGCCCCTGAGTTCTAGATAGATCCACCCTCTTCCATTGTACCCTGTGGCCCCTAAATTATAGATGGATCCACCCTCTTCCATATGGGGCTCCTGAGTTCTAGATAGACCCACCCTCTTCCATATTACTCTGGGGCCCCTGAGTTCTAGATAGATCCATCATCTTCCACCATACCTTGGGGCCCCTGAGTTCATGATAGATCCACCCTCCTCCATATTACCCCGTGGCCCCCAGAGGCAGGAAAAAAATGGTCACACAGTCAGATATCAATCAGTTAAATCAACGTGTATGCAGTGTGTTGGGGGGGGGGGGGTTGTGATTCCAATAATTATTTGATGGAAGTTAATTGGGGTAAGTTTGTATTTTCTGGGGGTGGGGCATTTAATTGGCATTTTGGTGCATTTCCATGTTTTGTATTAATGGCAAATATGCACCAACATGTATATCAATACACGTAAATAGATATAAAAAAAAATCAACCCCCCCCCCCCTGTCTAATTGTATGTATATGGTTCATGGATTGTTTATTATCTGGATGATATAAATCTGACCAGTGTGACCACTTAAAGAGCCCCCCCCCCCATCTGTACACTTCCTGGAATAGCAATATAGCAATAATCATTTCTGCCCTAATATTGGAATTTCTGCCCCCTCCCCCCCCCTTCAATCCTTGTATATGAGAACCGTATTTATCAGTGTATAAGCGCCCTGCTAGCTTATTACTGCTGTTATACAGTATTTCCTCTGTAATGTCTCTATCATAAAATGGAACAAAACACTCTCTGTACAATACAGATCTTTAATCTATTATTGGATTTGTACATAGCACTTTCTACCTTTTTATTATAGGAAAATCAATCATTCTCTGTAAAAAAAAAAAAAAAAGGAAAGTACACAGGTCAATGCACTACAACTGAATAAAACCCAAAAGTGCAATATCAGCCCTGCTGGTGGTGTGTCCATGTTGTATCTGTTATTCCATCTCATCATTATAATCGATTGCTGGTGACCTCGGGAATAAGAGAAATATTATAATAATGATTATTGCTATAAAATACAGGTCCATTGCCTTGCTGTAATCCTGTGTGTGATCTATAGGGAACATTATAATGATCAATATCAGTGGCGGCTGGTGCTCAAATTTTTTTTTGGGGGGGCAAATAAACAACAAAACAAAAAAAAACATCAATTGCAGCCTTACTGTGCCATCAAACATGTAATGCCATCAAACGCAGCCACTGTGCCCAGCTTTTTTCACCACTGCACTGTGCCCAGCAATTGTCACCATGCACTGTGCCCAGCAATTGTCACCACTGTGCCCAGCAATTGTCACCACTGCACTGTGCTCAGCTATTGTCACCACTGTGCCCAGAAATTGTCACCACTGTGCCCAGCAAATGTCACCACTGCACTGTGCCCAGCTATTGTCACCACTGTGCCCAGCAATTGTCACCACTGCACTGTGCCCAGCTATTGTCACCACTGTGCCCAGCAATTGTCACCACTGTGCCCAGCAATTGTCACCACTGCACTGTGCCCAGCAATTGTCACCACTGCACTGTGCCCAGCTATTGTCACCACTGTGCCCAGCAATTGTCACCACTGTGCCCAGCAATTGTAACATAGTGTTGCATAGTGTGGAGCTGTTGCGGGCGCGCTCCCGTGATACAGCGGCGGCCACAGCCGCTTTACAATCTTGTTTTTTTTTTGTTCAATTCTCCTTTAAGGGGGCGTGACAAGGGGTGTGTCCTATGCCTGCATACTTTTGCGGATAGGTGACGCTCATTCTCATCTCGAAAAGTTAGGAGGTGTGCATAGTAACCAATCAGCTTCCAGTTTCAGCTTTGTTCAGTTTAGGCTTTGACAATAAAACCTGGAAGCTGATTGGTTACTATGCACAGCTGCACAAGATTCTGTGTGCTCCAGTTTTAGTAAGTCTGCCCCAGTGCTCTGAATGAAGCCAGTATAGAGGATTATGGAAGATAAAGTGACATTGAGAAGTGTCTGGACTGGACGTTTATGGGGTCCCCCCTCTTTCTGGGGTTCATTAAGGCTGCTGGGGAAAAGTATCCAGTCCTTGACTCCACTGCAGCGACCTGCTGACCTGGGGTGGAACTGCACCCCAGGAACAACAGCATGAGCCCACAGCACAGCCAAGCTGGGACAGAAGCTCCACATTTGAACTGATTACCATGGTCAGAGTCACTTAACTCTCTGACCCCCTCTAAATTTCAATAGCACCGGTTCTGAAAAGTAACCAGGCGCTACACACTCCCCCCACTTAAATAGAACAAATGAGGGAAGGTGGAGAATGAATAGCCCCGGGTCATTCACTGTCCCAGAGACTAGGAGAAGGGGGGGGGGGGGCTGTATATTTGTTGCACTTTTATTAGATGTTCCAAAATGTATTCTCAAATTGAGAGAAATTCATAAAATTAAAATGTTATTTTTTATTTGCCTGGATGGAGATTTTCTGTTAAGTGGACAATCGACTTCTGGATCGGTATTCATGGAGAAATATGGGATTTGTAGGATTTTGCAGATTGATTGATGTTCTTGGAAACTTCGGCTGATTTACTAAAATCATCTATCCAATCAGGTGCAGAAGAAAAATAAGACAATATTTGCTTCTTGTACCTGTCTGATTGGATACAAATTGATGGCATAGTCTTACATAGTAGTACAGAAACAAGCGCATTCCTGCGTGATTCCAGCGCATTTTCCTTTGCGGTGCATTTTGACAGTCCATTGATTTGAACGGGTTGCAGTTTGCACTGGACCCTGGAAAAAGTATTGCTTGCACTATTTTTAAAAAACGCACTGCGCCCAAACCGCAGGGTTCCTTGGTACCGTGTGACTTGGTGCCCGCAAATGCACTGCGTTTACAATCTGCATTTGGGGTGCCAATAACAATACATGTCTCCTCTCCCCAATTTTCTCTATCCCCCCTCCTATCTTCTATTCCCATACGCCTCTCTTTGTCCTCACTCCTCTCTATTTCTCTATTCCTCTCTACCCCCCCACATCTCTCTATCCTGGCCCACTCTTTGCTATTCCCCCACGGCTCTCTATGTCCCCACTCCTCTCTATTCCCTCACCCCTCTCTATTCCCCCACGCCTCTATATGTCCCCACTCCTCTCTATTCCCTCACCCCTCTCTATTCCCCCACGCCTCTATATGTCCCCACTCCTCTCTATTCCCTCACCCCTCTCTATGTCCCCACTCCTCTCTATTCCCCCATGCCTCTCTATGTCCCTACTCCTCTCTATTCCCCCACGCCTCTCTATGTCCCCACCCCTCTCTATTCCCCCATGCCTCTCTATGTCCCCACCCCTCTCTATTCCCCCATGCCTCTCTATGTCCCCACCCCTCTCTATTCCCCCACGCCTCTCTATGTCCCTACTCTTCTCTATTCCCCCACGCCTCTCTATGTCCCCACCCCTCTCTATTCCCCCATGCCTCTCTATGTCCCCACCCCTCTCTATTCCCCCGTGCCTCTCTATGTCCCCACCCCTCTCTATTCCCCCATGCCTTTCTATGTCCCCACTCCTCTCTATTCCCTCACCCCTCTCTATGTCCCCACTCCTCTCTTTTCCCCCACGCCTCTCTATGTCTCCACTCCTCTCTAATCCCTCACCCCTCTCTATGTCCCCACTCCTCTCTATTCCCCCACGCCTCTCTATGTCTCCACTCCTCTCTATTCCACCATTCATCTCTATCCCCCCACACCTCTCTATGTCCCCCACTCCTCTCTACCCCCCACTCCTATCCATCCCGGCCCACTCTTTGCTATTCCCCCATGCCTCTCTATGTCCCCACTCCTCTCTGTTCCCTCATGCCTCGCTATGTCCCCACTCCTCTCTATCTTGTCCCACTCTTTGCTATTCCCCCATGCCTCTCTATGTTCCCACTCCTCTCTATTCCCTTACGCCTCTCTATGTCCCCACTCCTCTCTATTCCCCTATGCCTCTCTATGTCCCCACTCCTCTCTATTCCTCCATTCCTCTCTATCCCCCCACTCCTTTCTATCCCCCTCTACTCTCTATCCCCCCACTCTTCTCTATGTCCCCATTCCTTTCTGTCCTCCCACTCCTTTCTATCCCCCTCTGCTCTCTATCCCCCCTACTTCTCTCTGTCCCCCCCACTCTTCTCTATGTCCCCATTCCTTTCTGTCCTCCCACTCCTCTCCATCCCCCTCTCCTTTCTATCCCTCCACTCCTCTCTATGTCCTCACTCCTCTCTATCCCCCCCACTCCTCTCTATGTCCCCATTCCTTTCTGTCCTCCCACTCCTCTCTATTCCCCTCTGCTCTCTATAACCCTCTACTCTCTATCTCCATCTACTTCTCTCTACCCCCCACTCCTCTCTAAGTCTACACTCCTTTTATCCCCCTCTACTCTCTATCCCCCCACTTCTCTCTATTCCTCCATTCCTCTCTATCCCCCTCTACTCTCTATCCCCCCTCTATTATTTATTCCCCCACTACTCTCCATGTCCCCATTCCTCTCTATTCCCTCACTGCTCTCTATCCCCTCACTGCTCTCTATCCCCCTTTACTCTCTATCCCCCCACTATTCTTTATTCGCCCACTACTCTCTATGTCCCCACTCTCTATTCCTCAATTCCCCTCTATCCCCCCACTCCTTTCTATGTCCCCATTCCTTTCTGTCCTCCCACTCCTCTCTATCCCCCTCTATTCTCTATGTCTTTATTCCTTTCTACCCCCCCCCCCCCCTACTCCTTTCTCTCTCCTTACTCCTCTCTATGTCCCTACTTCTCTCTATTCCCCCTCTCCTCTCTATCCCCCTCTGCACTCTACCCCCCCACTCTTCTATATTCCCCCACTCCTCACTATGACCCCCTTCCTCCCCCCCCCTTTTTATTTCCTAACTTCTATCTCCCATTTTCACCCCACTCCACATGGGCTGGTATACAATAGTAGTAATTTCATCTAATCTATCTTCACATCGACTACCCAGTCAGGCTCAGATGAAGCAAAAAGTTCTGGAATTGCTCTTATTCATGAGATGACATCGGCCTGTTCTGGCTGTTTTCTTTCTGTTTGGGTGACTCCTGTGTATGACCGCCATATGGTAGGATCCATTTCTAATGTTTATTAAAAAATCTGCTTCAGTCACTATTGTTCCTGCTTGTGATAAGTGGCATCGGAGTCATCTGCCAGTGATACTCATCTCCTCTTCTTCACTGACCAAATGCAAATTACGGGCCAGAAGAAGTGTTTCGATTTTGGAGTGTATCACCCAATCCGTCAGATTATGCTGACAAATCTGAGGCCTCGTACACACGGCCGAGGAACTCGACGTGCCAAACACATCGAGTTCCTCGGCCAGTTCAGCCCTGAAGCCGCCGAGGAGCTCGGCGGGCCGAGAGCTCCCATAGAACAACGAGGAAATAGAGAACATGTTCTCTATTTCCTCGTCGAGCTCCTCGTCGGCTTCCTCGGCCGAAAGTGTACACACGACCAGTTTCCTCGGCAGAATTCAGCCAGAAACTCGGTCGGAAGCTGAATTCTGCCGAGGAAACTGGTCGTGTGTACGGGGCCTGAGTGTCTCCTAGGCCTGTGTGAGTCTCTCTACTCCTTTCCTATCCATTCCTCTCCCACCTCTATTTACTTATTTCCTTTTTATAATTTTACTTTACACTTCTCCCTCTTTCCCCTTTTCTTTTCACCTTTTTTTCCCCTTCAGCAAATCACCTTATTCCCCTCTCCCCTCTCTCTCTCTCTCTCTCTCTCTCTCTCTCTCTCTCTCTCTCTCTATCTCAATTCTCACTTTTGCTTCTCACTACCTCTTCCATTGTTTTTTTCTCCTCTACTCCTCTCGTCTTTCCCTTTCCCCTTCTATCTCTCCCTCTTTCTCTTCTCTCTCTCCCTCTCTCTTTTTTCCCCCATTCCTTTCTCTCTGTCTCTCTTGCTTTCTCTCCTCTATTTCTCTTTCTGTCTCTCTCTTTTTTACTCTCTCTCTCACATACTCTCTCTCTCTTTCTGTCTCTTTTTATATCTCTCTCTATTTTAATTGTTCTTTCCTCCTTTCTCCCTCCTCTCTCGTTCTCGTTTCCTCTCCTCTCCCTCTCTCTCCTCTCGTTTGCTCTCTCTCCTCTTTTCTCTCTCCTCTCTCTCTTTTGCTGTCCTTTTTCTCTCTCTCTCTCTCCCTCACTCTCTTTCGCTCTCTCCTTCCTTTCTCTTTCCTCTCTTCTCACTCTTTCTGTCTTTCTCCACTCTCTATCTTCTCTGTCGTCCATTCCTTTCTCTCATTCTCTCTCTCTCTCTCTCTCTCACTTGCTTTCTCTCCTATTCCCTCCCTCTCTCTGTCACTCTCTCTCTCTCTTTTTACTCTCTTTCTATCTTCTCTCTCTTTCTGTCTTTTTATCTCTCTCTCTCTCTCCCCTCTTTTTTCTTTCCCCTCTCTCTTTCGCTCTTTTTTTCCCTTTCTCATGCCCTCTGCTCTCTCTTTACTCTCCCTCTCTCTACCCTCATTTGCTCTCTTCTCTCTCTCTCTCTCTCTTCTATCCATTTTTCTATCTCTCTCTTCCCTCTCTCTTTTGCTCTCCTCTCTGTCTCTTTGTCTCTTCTTTTCACTCTCTCTCTCACTTCCTCTGTCTTCTCCCCCTTTCTGTCTCTTTCTGTCTCTCTCTCTAGTTTGCTTGTTCTCTCTTCTCCTTTCTCTCTCCTCTCTTGTTCTCTCTTTTTTCCTCTTTCTCTTATTTCTCTCTCTTTTGCTGTTTTCTTTCTCTGTCTCTCTTACTCTCTCTCTCCTTCCTCTCTTTCTCCACTCTATCTCTCCCATTCCTTTCTTTCTTTCATTCTCTCTCTCACTTGCTTTCTCTCCCCCTCTCCTATTCCTCTCTCTTTTTTTCACTCTTTCTTTCTGTCTTCTCTCTTTTGTTTCTCTCTCTCTCTTCATCTCTCTCTTTTCTCTTCTCTCTTTTCTCTCTCTTTTGCTCTTTGTTTTCCCCTTTCTTTCTTTCTTTCTTTCTTTCTTTCTTTCTTTCTTTCTTTCTTTCTTTCTTTCTTTCTTTCTTTCTCTCCTTTCTCTTTCTCTCTCCCACTCTTTCTTCTTATTTTTATTCCTCTCTCTCCCCCTCTCTCTCTTGCTCTCTCCTTCCCCCTCTCTCTCTTTTGCTCTCTCTCTTCTATCTCTTTCAACCTATATCTTCTCTATGTCTCTCTATCTTTCTCTCGCTCCTCTGTCTCTCTTTCATCCCGTACCTCTCTCTTTTTTCTCTCTCTCTTTTGCTTTCCTTCCTCTCTCTCTTTCCTCCCCCTCTCTCTCGCTCTTCTTTCTCTTTCACCCTATCTCTCCTCTATGTCTCTCTATCTTTCTCTCGCTCCTCTGTCTCTCTCTCACTCTTTTTCACTCTCCCTCTTTCTCTCTTTCCCCCTCTGTCGTTTTTTATTTTTTTTCTCCTCTCTCATCTCTTTCCCCTCTCTCTCTCTTATTCTCTCTCTCTCTTTCTCCTGGTTTTGTGTGTCTCTTGTCATGTAGTGAGATGTCTGGCAGGGCCTACAAGGAAAGGGCAGACCTGCCACACTCAGACCGATTGTTGGCGTGCCAGGGAGTGTGAATGGGGGAGAGGGAACAAGTCTTTGGTGAAAGGGAACGGTCCGAGCGGGTAGGAAGGTGGGAAGAATAGCTTTTTATTGGATTCTGGAACAAAAGGTGTGTGCTAGCCAGGCAAGGTCCTCAGCAGTAACAAAACCCTCCAAAGAACCTAGATTGACGTTCCTCCATATCCCCCATTGATTCCCAAACCAAGGTTATTATTAAGCATTCTGGTTAACAGAGGGATGGATAATGTGTTTAGTTTGGGAGGCCGAGGGAGAGAAGGGGGTGGAGGAGGCTGATTAGGGGGACAGGCAATGTCTTGGCCGGTTCTTTCAGCGGGAGGCTGGCAGCCTCAATGCCAGGTCATTATTGCAACATGTCTAGCAATTTGCTGCTGTGACAGAGAGGGGGGGATGGGACAGGAAAGAGGCCTCCAAAAGGCCCCAAATCAGAGTATGGACCCAGCTGTTCTGGGATTTCATATTCTCTCATATCAAACAAATCCTGCGGGGAATGGGGATTATTCCTATCCCACTGCTCGGCACGCCATGGCCGGAGACATATAATATACATGTATGTGTGTGTGTGCACCACCCCATGACAACAATGGCCTCTCCATATCCCACCGCCTGAAATAAGAACTGTCTGTATTCCTCCAGAGCAGTGGCGGTTGGTGCTCAAAAATTTTGGGGGGTGCAAACAGACTAAAAACATCAATTGCCACCACTGTGCCCATCAAACGCAGCCACTGAACCCATAAATTGCCACCACTGTGCCATCAAACGCAGCTACTGAACCCATAAATTGCCACCACTGTGTCATTAAAGGCAGCTACTGTACCCATCAATTGCTGCCAGTGTGCCCATCAATTGCTGCTACTGTACCCATTAATTGCTGCCACTGTGCCCATCAATTGCTGCCAGTGTGCCCATCAATTTCTGTCACTGTGCCCATCAATTGCTGCCAGTGTGCCCATCAATTGCTGCCACTGTGCCCATCAATTGCCGCTACTTTACCCAATAATTGCTGCCAGTGTGCCCATCAATTGCAGCCACTGTGCCATCAATTGCCACCACTGTGCCATAAAATGCAGCCACTTTACCCATACATTGCCACCACTGTGCCATCAAACGCAGCTACTGAACCCATAAATTGCCACCACTGTGCCCATCAAACGCAGCTACTGAACCCATAAATTGCCACCGCTGTGCCATTAAACGCAGCTACTGTACCCATCAATTGCTGCCATTGTGCCCATCATTTGCTGCCAGTATGCCCATCAATTGCTGCTACTGTACCCATTAATTGCTGCCACTGTGCCCATCAATTGCTGCCAGTGTGCCCATCAATTGCTGCCACTGTGCCCATCAATTTCTGCCAGTGTGCCCATCAATTGCCGCTACTTTACCCAATAATTGCTGCCAGTGTGCCCATCAATTGCAGCCACTGGACCATCAATTGCCGCCACTGTGCCATAAAATGCAGCCACTTTACCCATACATTGCCACCACTGTGCCCATCAATTTCTGCCATTGTGCCCATCAATTGCTGCCAGTGTGCCCATCAATTGCTGCTACTGTACCCATCAATTTCTGCCATTGTGCCCATCAATTGCTGCCAGTGTGCCCATCAATTGCTGCCACTGTGCCCATCAATTGCTGTCAGTGTTCCCATCAATTTCCTTTACTTTGCCCATCAATTGCTGCCAGTGTGCCCATCAATTGCCGCTACTTTACCTATTAATTGCTGCCAGTGTGCCCATCATTTGCAGCCACTGTGCCATCAATTGCCGCCACTGTGCCATCAAACGCAGCTACTGTACCCATTATCAATTGCTGCCAGTGTGCCCATCAATTTCTGCCATTGTGCCCATCAATTGCTGCCACTGTGCCCATCAATTGCTGCCAGTGTGCCCATCATTTGCCTTTACTGTGCCCATAAATTGCTGCCAGTGTGCCCATCAATTGCCGCTACTTTACCCATTATTGCTGCCAGTGTGCCCATCATTTGCAGCCACTGTGCCATCAAATGCAGACACTTTACCCATACATTGCCACCACTGTGCTATCAAACGCAGCTACTGTACCCATCATCAATTGCTGCCAGTGTGCCCATCAATTGCTGCCACTGTGCCCATCAATTTCTGCCATTGTGCCCATCAATTGCTGCCACTGTTCCCATCAATTGCTGCCACTGTGCCCATCAATTGTCGCCACTGTGCCCATCGATTGCCGCTACTGTGCCCATCAATTGCTGCCAGTGTGCCCATCAATTGCCGTCACTGTACCAAATTAAATGCTGCCAGTGTGCATCCCCCGCCCTTCCGGCATTTACCTTGTCTCGACGGGGCAGCGGGTCTTGGCGGCGGTGTCCTCCACGTGCCTCGATGTCTTCTCCCATCCTCTGCAATGATGCCTGACGTTTTAGCCAATCAGCTGACAGGTAACAGTCCTGAGCACCTGATTGGCTGAGAGGTGGTTCAGCTTTCCTAACACAAGGATTAGTGAACTGCGAGCTCCCAGCATGGCGCCTGCTGTTCATCTTTTTGGACGCCTATTAGAACCTATGGCTCAGGTGCTTCCAAAAAATACCCCCGCCGCTGTAATTCAGGCTCCCGGCGCCCGAAAAGGGGCCGGACACCTAAATAGGGGGCGGCAGCGGCGACCATAGATAGATTTGTGCAATGCATGAATCTATCTATGGTGATAGAGGGGTGGCAGGAGCGAGGGGGCGGCGCCCGTGCGCCCCTTTATGGACGCACCGCCACTGCTCCAGAGCCACCAATCAGATTCTTTACACCTTCAGTCTAGTGGGGATCGGAATCAAATTCTTTGTGAGCAGCCATGCAGACTGTTGTTAGTTCATTGGGGAGATAAAACCAGTCACCGAGGACTGGTTGCTATGACCGACTGCTTTACTTTTCCTCCAGTTTTTGTAATTTGCCCCAAATCAGAAACAAACAGGGCAGAATGGACCTCTAGGCAATGTTTTGATCTCCCCTCCCCCCAACTCTTTCACTGAGATTGGCCCTTTCAATGGGACACCAATGTCCTGGTGCAGTGACAGTCAGAGGCACAAATGAATGGGGTGGGGCAACTACATGGCAAATGAGGTTCAATGTAAAAAAAATGTAATATAATGCATTTTGGTGGCAAAAATATGAATGCAATCTATACACTGGGGGGAGAACGCTCCCGCCGCTCTCCCGCGCCCTCCGCCGCTTCCCGGAGCCGTCGGCAGCGGCGGAGGCGATCGAGTCCTTCATGCTGCTTGCCATGGATACGAGTGGGGGCAAGATGGCCCCCACCCGTCTCCAAAGCATAGCAGGGCGGAAGTGGCGTCAAAACGTCACTTCCGCCCATGTGTCTTAAAGGCACATTTTCTTGTTGTCGTTTTTTCAAATGACACATTTTTTTATTTTTTTTATTGCATTTTAGTGTAAATATGAGATGTGAGATCTTTTTGACCCCAGATCTCATATTTAAGAGGACCTGTCATGCTTTTTTCTATTACAAGGGATGTTTACATTCCTTGTAATAGGAATAAAAGCGAACCATTTATTGTTGTAAAAATAAATAAAATCAATTAAAATAAATAAGAAAAAAAAAAAAAATGTTTTTAAAGCGCCCCGTCCCGCCGAACTTGCGCGCAGAAGCGAACGCATACGTGAGTAGCGCCCGCATATGAAAACGGTGTTCAAACCGCACAAGTGAGGTATCGCCACAATCGTTAGAGCGAGAGCAATAATTCTAGCCCTAGACCTCCTCTGTTACTCAAAAGGTGCAACCTATAGAATTTTTTAAACGTCACCTATGGAGATTTTTTAGGGTAAAAGTTTGACGCCATTCCACGAGCGGGTGCAATTTTGAAGCGTGATATGTTGGGTATGAATTTACTCGGTGTAACATTATCTTTCACAATATAAAAAAAATTGGGATAACTTTACTCTTGTCTTATTTTTTTAATTAAAAAAAGTGTTTTTTTTTCCCCAAAAAAGTGCGCTTGTAAGACTGCTGTGACAAAAAGTATTGCAATGACCGCCATTTTATTGGTCATATTCTCTAGGGTGTTAGAAAATATATATATATAATGTTTGGGGGTTCTAAGTAATTTTCTAGCAAAAAAAATATGTTTTAAACTTGTAAACACCGAGTCTGAAAAACAGGCAAGGTCCTTAACCGGTTAACGCCCGCCGCATGTACATATACGTCCACAGAATGGCACGTACAGGCATATGGGCGTACATGTACGTCCCCGCCTTCCCCGGGTTTGGGGGTCCGATCGGGACCCCCCCCGGTACATGCGGCGGTCGGAAAACCCGCGGGAAGCGATCCGGGACGAGGGCGCGGCTATTCCTTTCTAGCCGCCCCCTCGCGATCGCTCCCCGGAGCTGAAGAATGGGGAGAGCCGTATGTAAACACGGCTTCCCCGTGCTTCACTGTGGTGGCGCATCGATCGAGTGATCCCTTTTATAGGGAGACTAGATCGATGACGTCAGACCTACACCCACACCCCCCTACTGTTGTAAACACACACTAGGTGAACCCTAACTCCTACAGCGCCCCCTGTGGTTAACTCCCAAACTGCAACTGTCATTTTCACAATAAACAATGCAATTGAAAGGCATTTTTTGCTGTCAAAATGACATTGGTCCCAAAAATGTGTAAAAATTGTCCGAAGTGTCCGCCATAATGTCGCAGTCATGAAAAAAATCGCTGATCGCTGCCATTAGTAGTAAAAAAATAAAACTATCCCCTATTTTGTAAACGCTATAAATTTTGTGCAAACCAATCGATAAACGCTTATTGCGATTTTTTTTACCAAAAATAGGTAGAAGAATACGTATCGGCCTAAACTGAGGGAAATTTTTTTTTTATATATATATGTTTTTGGGGGATATTTATTATAGCAAAAAGTAAAAAATATTGAATTTTTTTCAAAATTGTCGCTCTATTTTTGTTTATAGCGCAAAAAATAAAAACCGCAGAGGTGATCAAATACCACCAAAAGAAATCTCTATTTGTGGGGAAAAAGGGACGTCAATTTTGTTTGGGAGCCACGTCGCACGACCGCGCAATTGTCAGTTAAAGCGACGCAGTGCCGAATCGCAAAACCTGGCCTGGGCCTTTAGCCGGGGCTTAAGTGGTTAACCTTAAACTACGTAGAGGGTTCTTTACTGTAAAAGTGGCAAGGATGTGGAATTCCCTTCCACAGGCGGTATGGACCTTGCTTTGTGCACTGGTGCGCAGTCATGTTGGAACAAGAAGGGGCCGTCCCCAAACTGTTCCCACAAAGTTGGGAAAATGAAATTGTCCAAAATGTCTTGGTATGCTGACACCTTAAGAGTTCCCTTCTCTAGAACCAAGCCCAACCCCTGAAAATTAACCCCACACCATAATCTCCCCTCCACCAAATGATTTGGACCAGAGTACAAAGCAAGGTTCATAAAGACATGGATAGAGAGGAAACAGAGAACGGGCGCCACTTGAGTAAAAATGTATAATTTTAATAAGCAATTAAAACACTGACATAGAAGTTCCTTTATGAAGGCATGGTAGTGTCCGCTGAGCTGACGATCTCCACTCGGGAGATCGTCACCTTTCTTTTGGTGGTATTTGATCACCTCTGCGGTTTTTATTTTTTGCGCTATAAACAAAAATAGAGCGACAATTTTGAAAAAAAAATGCAATATTTTTTACCTTTTGCTATAATAAATATCCCCCAAAAAAGATATAAAAAAACATTATTTTTCCTTAGTTTAGGCCGATACGTATTCTTCTACGTATTTTTGGTAAAAAAAATCACAATAAGCGTTTATCGTTTGCGCAAAATTTATAGCGTTTACAAAACAGGGGATAGTTTTATGGCATTTTTATTAATAATTTTTTTTTTTACTACTAATGGCGGCGATCAGCGTTTTTTTTTTCGTAACTGCAACATTATGGCGGACACATTGGACACTTTTGACACATTTTTGGGACCATTGTCATTTTCACAGTGAAAAGTGCTATAAAAATGCACTGATTCCTGGGAAAATGACAATTGCAGTTTGGGAGTTAACCACTAGGGGGCGCTGTAGGGGTTAAGTGTGACCTCATGTGTGTTTCTAACTGTAGGGGGGACGGGGCTGGACGTGTGACGTCAGTGATCGTCGTTCCCTACATCAGGGAACAGACGATCACTGACATTGCCACAGTGAAGAACGGGGAAGGTGTGTTTACACTCACCTCTCTCCGTTCTTCAGCTCCTGTGACCGATTGGCGATCGGGTCCGGAGCTTCAGACCGGGTCGCGTGCGCGCGACTCGCGGCTGGGCTCTTAAAGGTACCTCTACGTGCCTGTGCCCAACCGTGCCATTCTGCCGACGTATATCGGCGTTAGGCGGTCCTTAAGTGGTTAAGCGGCACCCGTTCTCTGTTTCCTCTCTTTACATGTTTTGGAGTTCTGCTTCAGATCCCCCTGCAAGGCAGCCCTGCGTACGAAAGAGGGAGGGGGGGACGAGATTCCCTCGCTGACAGGAAGGGATAGAGGAGGAGATCAGCTGAGTGCCAAGTGGCGTTGTAATACTTTTGATAATATAATGTATATATTGTATACAGGAGGGGGGTCAATATATCTCTACACTCGACTTCTATCATTTATTGGAAGAACAGAGAAGAAAGTAGTTCAATAATTTTTTAGCATCACCCCCTTATGCCCACGTACACACGATCGGATTTTCCGTTGGAAAAACCTTGGAGGGTTTTTCTGACGGAATTCCACTCAAGCTTCTCTTGCATACACACGGTCACACAAAAGTTCTCTGAACTTTCGACTGTCGAGAACGCGGTGACGAACAACACTACGACCAGCCGAGAAAATGAAGTTCAATGCCTCCGAGCATGCGTCAGAATTGTTTCTGAGCGTGTGTCGGAATTTTGGGCGTCGGAATTGCTACAGATGATCGGATTTTCCGTTTGCGTCTGGAAAATTGGAGAACCAGCTCTCAATCTTTTGTTGGCGGAATTTCCGACAGCAAAAGTCTGATGGAGCCTACACACGGTTGGAATTTTCGTTCAAAAGCTCACATCGGACTTTTCTTGTCGGAATTTCCGATCGTGTGTACGGGGCATTACTTTTCAATGGACTTGTTCCAGTGTTCCACATTCTTGGATATCCCCTCGTTTCTCCCTCAGCCCATGTAGGTGCCGCTTCTTTCACATGCTGGTCTGTGGCCAATCGCAAACCCTCTTATCTTAAATTAGGGTTGCCCCGATACCGATACTAGTATCGGTATCGGGACCGATTACGAGTATTTGCGGGAGTACTCGTACTCCCGCAAATACCCCCGATACCGAAATAGAATACTTTCCCCCCCCGCCGCCGCCGACGCATCCCGCCGCTACGCCACATCCCGCCGCATCCCCGCTTGGTTAATACGGGCGGGGAACATTACAGCTTTCATTTGAATAGCTGTAGTGTTTCCCGCCGCGCCGCGTATAGGCACTCCCCCTTGCTCGGGTGAACTGTCCAATCCCGAGCAAGGGAGAGTGTCTATACGCAGCGCGGCGCGAAAGACTACAGCTATTCAAATGAAAGCTGTAATGTTCCCCGCCCGTATTAACCAAGCGGCGGCACGGCGCGGCAGCATGTACGGTAAGGGGGACATGGCTGCATATATGGGGGGGACATGGCTGGATATGGGGGGGACATGGCTGGATATGGGGGGGACATGGCTGGATATGGGGGGACATGGCTGCATATGGGGGGACATGGCTGGATATGGGGGGGGGACATGGCTGGATATGGGGGGGACATGGCTGGATATGGGGGGACATGGCTGGATATGGGGGGACATGGCTGGATATGGGGGGGACATGGCTGGATATGGGGGGGGGATGGCTGGATATGGGGGGGGACATGGCTGCATATATGGGGGGGACATGGCTGCATATATGGGGGGGACATGGCTGCATCTGTGGGGGGACATGGCTGCATATATGGGGGGGACATGGCTGCATTTGTGGGGGGACATGGCTGCATTTGGGGACACATTTAAAAAAAAGTATCGGTATTCGGTATCGGCGAGTACTTGAAAAAAGTATCGGTACTTGTACTCGGTCCTAAAAAAGTGGTATCGGGACAACCCTAATCTTCATCAGTGAAAGCCGTTCATGATTGCCTAGATCGTGATGGAAGCCTTCGATGGATTTCGGGACACCTTCAGACCACAAAAAAATGGATCCCTGTTCCCTTCTCTTCTTTGGTGTAAATGGAGATTGGCGCTGCCATGATTGCTGTACAACAGCGGCAAAGGGAATGGAGTATTAGAAGATCGGTGCTATCAATGGGAGGCTTTAATCCATGTTTTGCTACTAAGACCGAGAAAGAAGCACAGGACAAATCAATACAACACAAGACTTTGGGGGACATTGGAAGTCAGTACAGAACACAACACAAAATTGGAGGTCAGTACAATACATTAGATGATACTACAAGGTCAGTACAGTACACACCGTGTTTCCCTGAAAGTAAGACCTCCCCCGATTTTCAAAGAGGGCTGCAATATAAGCCCTACCCCGAAAATAAGCCCTAGTGTGTGTGTTTCTGTAATCTAATCTGTAGTCAAATACCTTCGGTATACAACGCCACTTGGCGCTCAGCTGATCTCCTCCTCTATCCCTTCCTGTCAGTGAGGGAATCTTGGCCCCCCCCCTCTGCAATGCTGGATCGGGGCGGGCTATGAAAGCGCCGAGGCACACTCAGCTGATCTCCTCTCCCCCTTCCTGTCAGCGAGGGAATCTCGTCCCCCCTCCCTCTGCAATGCTCGATTTGCAGCGGGCTATGAAAGCGCAGAGGCACGCTCAGCTGATCTCCTCTTCTCCTGCTTGTCAGCAAGGAGATCTCGGCCCCCCTCCCTCTGCAATACTGGATCGCGGCAGGCTAAGGGAGCACAGAGGGACGCTCAGCTGATCTCCTCTTCTCTTGCTTGTCAGCGAGGGGATCTCGGCCTCCTCCCTCTGCAATGCTCAAATCGCCGCGTGCTATGAAAGCGCTGAGGAACACTCAGCTGATCTCCTCTTCCCCTTCCTGTCAGCGACGGAATCTCGTCCCCCCATGCCTCTGCAATGCTTGGATCGCTGCGGGCTATGAAAGCGCTGAGGAACACTCCGCTGATCTCCTCTTCTCCTGTTTGTCAGTGAGGGAATCTCGTCCCCCCATGCCTCTGCAATGCTTGGATCGCTGCGGACTATGAAAGCACAGAGGCACACTCAGCTGATCTCCTTTTCTCCTGCTTGTCAGTGAGGGGATTTCTGCCCCCCTCCCTCTGCAATGCTGGATCGTGACGGGCTATGGAAGCGCCAAGGGGTGCTCAGCTGATCTTTTCTTCTCCTGCCTGTCAGCAGAGGATCTTGGCCCCCAATTTTCAAGGAGTGCTGCAATATAAGCCCTACCCTGAAAATAAGCCCTAGTGTGTGTTTCTGTAATCTAATCTGTAGTCAAATACCTTTGGTATTCAGCGCCACTCAGCGCTCAGCTGATCACCTTCTCTTCCCCTTCATGTCAGCGAGAGAATCTCGTAGCACCGCGGGCTATGAAAGAACAGAGGGGCGCTCAGCTGATCTCCTCTTCTTCTGCTTGTCAGTGGGGGATCTCGGCTCCCCTCCCTCAGCAATGCTGGATTGCGGCGGGCTATGAAAGTGCAGAGGGGCACTCAGCTGATCTCCTCTTCTCCTGCTTGTCAGTGGGGGATCTCGGCTCCCCTCCCTCAGCAATGCTGGATCACGGCGGGCTATGGAAGCGCAGAGGGGCGCTCAGCTGATCTCCTCTTCTTCTACTTGTCAGTGTGGGATCTCAGCCCCCTTCTTCTGCAATGCTGGATCGCGGCGAGGCTATGGAAGCGCAGAGGGGCACTCAGCTGATCTCCTCTTCTTCTGCTTTTCAGTGGGGGATCTCGTCCCCCTCCCTCTGCAATGCTGGATCGCGGCGGGCTATGGAAGCGCAGAGGGGCGCTCAGCTGATCTTTATTTCTCCTGCCTGTCAGTGGGGGATCTTGGACGCCCTCCCTCTGCAATGCATTGATCGTAGGAGAGAGTTCTGGTGGGGCTATGGAATCACCGAGTGGCGCTGTAAGAAGGTATGTGACACAATTGAACAGAAACACACACCTTTTTCATTATTTTCTATTGTAATAGAAAGGATTCTTGGCGTTTACAACCTCTTTTTATTCACTTCACACTGGGGATACCTGCCAGGCAGAGAAGGGAGAGGGGGCAAGAAGACAGCACATTAAATGGCAAGCCCTACCCCGAAAATAAGCCCTACTGTGTTTTTGCTTGCCAAAACTAATATAAGAGCCGGGCATGTTTTCGGGGGAAACACGGTAGCAGTACATTGGAGGACATGACAGTACATAGCGGGACATTGGAAGATAGTACAGAACATAGCAGTACGTCGGAGGCAAGTACAAAACATTAGATGATGTGTCACGTACCTGGTACAGAGCAGAGCCTGGCGTGCAGGGAATGGCAACTCTTGCTCCTCTGACTCCGGAACCCCTGGTAGAGCAGACAGGGAGCGCTAGAGTTCAGAGTCGCACAAGCGCCAGGAAGGTGCCGTGCAGGTCTGCGGTGGTCTCCTGAAGACTCCACAGATGCTGTGCAGGAACTGCAGAGATGCTGGAGGTAAGACAGCAGACAACAGGAGCTTGGTGCAGATGGCTGGAACAGGCAGCAGGTGGGAGGTGTGCTGTAGTACAGATGCTGGCAGAGTCAGGCAGGCCGGGTCAAACACAGGCGGGCGGATCAGGTACAGGGGGAAGCCAAAGCAGAGTCGTAGTTCAAGCCGGATCAGTAACAGGCGGGCAGCAGACCGTTTGGAAGGAGGAGGCGGAAGCGAAGTCAGACAGGCCAAGGGTCAGGGCAGGCAGAGAACAGCAGGGTCAATGGTAAGCCAAGGTCACAGGAAACAGGAGCCAATCAGGTAACAGGTGTCAGGTAGGGTAAACAGGAACGCTGTTGACTGAGCAGCAGGGGGCTATGGGGAGAGCCCCATTAAATAGCCTAAGTGGCGCCAAAATGGCGTCAGCACGTGCCCGCGCGCGCCGCTATTGCGCGCACCCGTGCGCGCCGACGTGCCGCGAACGCGCGCTCCCGTGCGTGCTAATGCGCTATTGCCGCTATTGCGCGCCGGTGCGCGATTAGCGCCACCTAGTGGTCTACCAAGTCCATGACATTGCCCCCCTCCAATGGGCAGCCTCCGGATGCCCAACTGAGACATCTTGAGTGGATGAGCGTTCTTGAAGGACCGAATCAAGCTCTTAGCGTGGATGTTACGTTCAGGTTCCCAGGAGTTTTCCTCAGGGCCATAGCCCTTCCATTTCACCAGGAACTGAACCTGATTGCGCCTTTTTCTGCAGTCAAGGATAGACTCAATCTCGAATTCCTCCTCACCGTTAACCAAGACCGGTTCGGGTGGATCAGTGCTTCGCCCAGGAAAGGGGTTAGCGACGTCAGGCTTCAGGAGGGTGACATGAAAGACCGGATGGATGCGGAAAGACTCTGGTAATTCGAGCTCATAGGCCACACTGTTGATCTTCCTTCTGATTGGAAATGGCCCCATAAACTTAGGCCCCAGTTTCTTAGACGGACAGGCAAGTCTCAAGTTCACAGTAGACAACCATACCAGATCCCCAGGTTCCAGGTTGAGTTCTCCTCTTCGCCTTTTATCAAATACCTCCTTATTATGCTCCTGAGTCCTTGCCATAGTTTCCTGGAGAAGCCTGTTGTTAGCGCTGAAGAAGTCTAATGTCTCTTGGACGGCAGGCACCGTACATTCCGGGACACGATTAGACAAAAATAGCGGGTGGTAGCCGTAATTCGCAAAGAAAGGGGATTGTTTGGTAGCAGAGTGAATTGAATTATTATATGCGAATTCAGCCAGTGGAAGTAGAGAGACCCAATCTTCCTGGGAGAACGAAGAGAAACAGCGTAGGTATTGTTCTAATGTTTGGTTTGTCCTCTCAGTTTGGCCATTTGATTGTGGGTGATAAGCAGATGAGAACGACAGCTCAATCTTGAGGGACTCGCAGAGCGCTCTCCAGAACCTGGAAGTAAACTGTACTCCACGATCTGACACGATATTTGCGGGGATGCCGTGTAACCGCACAATTTCCTTAATGAAGATTTTAGCAGTTTCGGGAGCAGAAGGTGTACCCCTCATGGGCAGAAAGTGTGCCATCTTGGATAGTCTGTCCACTGTCACAAAAATGGTGGTGAAACCCTCAGAAGGAGGGAGCTCGGACGTGCAGGCGAGGATGGCGTGCACGTGCACGTGAGGACGTGGCGCGCTTGTAGGTGGGGGGAGTGAAGATCCATGGGATTGCCTGGCTGAAGGGACGGATCGCGCTGACTGAAGGGAGGAGACGGCAGACGGCAGCCTCACGCTATACGCTGACCACCGCGCCGAAAATTGAAGGACCCGCACGGATAACATCGCGCCGTGCTGGGGGGGTGGAGAGCCTGCTTCATTCACTGCCTGTCACGCCGCGACGGAGGCTCACCGGAACAGTCGGCAGTCGGCGAGGAGCGGGGACAGGCGGCTTGAAGGAGGAAGCAGGGTCACGTAGCAGGAGAACGGAGCCTGCCGCGCCCACATAGAGGAACATCTCCATCTCCGTCATAGGAAAGCTATAAGGTCAGCTTGGTGAAACCCCCCGTACAAAGGACTGGAAGAACCGAGGTAAGGTAGGGGGAATCTCCTGATGGAGAGGCAAAGGTGGGGCTGAACGTACTGCCAATCTGCTAGAGAAAGAGGTAACAGGTCTGACACTCCTTCATTGATTACCCACTCATTTAAAAGAAAGGGGGTCTAAATGGCGCTCTAGGAGGTGATGATTTACTTGAGACTGTATCAGTGAAGGAGCGTGCACACGAGAATAAGCATATAATGTCCGCAATATACTGTGTGAGGAACCTGTGAAAAACTGTTGAGAGAGGAACCGGACCATGGTCAAGGGTTAAAGAGGGACCAACAAAAACTGCAACCTCTCAGTTAAACTAATACATGCAAAAGACGCAAGCTATAAAACACATAAGGTATCTCATACAGTGTACTAACGTATAAAGGCTTTTTATACAGTGAATTTAAAACTGACCCTTGGGCCATTGAACCCAGAACTCTGTACAAACCCTTGAGAACGGTATGACATCCCATTGACTGTAGTACGGTCATGCACACGCACGTGGAAAGGCCAAGAGACAATTAAGATCAAACAGTGACAGGGTATCAGTACAAGGGGGGGATAGTGAACAAGGGCAGATCTGGAGGTGAGAAACACTAACAGACAGGGTCTCCAGCAAAAAGCATAGAGTACTTGAAATACATGGCGAGAGGACTCAAGGGACAAGACTTGTACTGCAGTGAAGGGGGCAAAAGGAGAGGACCTAGGAAATCAACCTATTAAAGATAAGGACACAACACATCCCTCCCGTATAAAGGTTAAAGGGAAAAAAGGGAACACCTCAAAACCCCCTGTCCTATCCCGTCCGGTATACCATACTGGTTTGTACCCCTATACTGAGTCTGGTGTCAAATTGTTGGAAACAAGAGGTCAAGCTGGGGAAGAGAATTAGAAGGAGGGAGACTAACATGAGCAGAATGACGAGTAGATCAACAAAAGGGGGACCCCCAACTACTCCATGTAACATAACAGCAACAAGCTCAATAAGGCCATTTGTGACCAGAGGGGAAAGCCCGCGTACCTCCGGTTCCCAGGGATTAACAAAGCAACAACAAGTGAATAAAGTAAAAAAGACCGAAAATAAAAAACCCCAGAGTGATACTTCCAGGGAAACATCTATAGAGGAAGGACCTACAGGGAGTACAGGGAGTGGACTGGAGAGCAGCAGGATGGATGATCGAAGCGTAGACACTCAATCCCCCTCCAAGGGAGAAATGGCAGAGATGCTGTTAAAACTGGAAAATGCGATAAAAGGCGAAATACAGAACCTGCGGACGGATTTAGGCCATATGTTATCCAGAATAGAGGCAGTAGAGGAACAGATAGAGAAACAGGCACAAGAAGCAAATACATTCAGAGCCCAGATGGACCAGATCCAACTACAACAAAGACATATTCTCTATAAATTAGAGGATCAGGAAAACAGAAATCGGAGACAAAATTTAAGGATAAGGTCCATACCAGAGAAAAGGGGTGAGGACCTCAGGATAATAACGCAGAAGATATTTAATCCAATATTGGAAAGAACTGTAGAGAACCCAGTCGGGATTGAAAGGGTCCATCGAGTAGGAAATCCGAAAAGAGCGACCTCAGAGCGATCAAGAGATGTCATAATAAGGTTCCGATTCTATGAAGAAAAAGAGGCAATTTGGAAGAAGCTGAGGGGCCAATCCCCGATAGTGTTTGAAGGGATGGACCTGCAGATATTCACCGACGTGGCCCCAGAAACTTTGGCAAGGAGATGGTTGTTAAAACCGCTCCTAAAACAGATGATGGACTCGAATATCAAGTATAATTGGGGTTTCCCTGCCTGCCTAATTGGAACAAAAGATGGGAGATCTGCGACATTGAGATTTCCTGAGGACCTGAATGAATTCTGTAGGAAACTGGAGATCCGGGTCCCTGACATACCGGGTTGGGAGTAGGGGGTGGGGGAGGGGGGGGAGCGGAGAATGGAAGCTCCGCCCCCCCCTTGTTCCATACCCCTCTCTCTCTCAATTTTTTTTTCTCTTAGCCGCCCCTTTGTGGGCCCTTTTTGAGGCCCCCGGTTTTCTTTCTGTGCTTGTTTTTTTTTTTTTTTTTGTTTCTTCTTTCCTTCTGACCTCTTTTTGTTTCTTGGCCTTCCTTCTGTTCCTTGGCTGGGCCCTGTGCCCCCCCCTACCCCGGGGTGGAGAAACCGGGATGGGGGGGGAGATCCCAGACCCCACCCGGAGCAATCTGAACCAGGGCATGGAAAATGGTTCAGAGGTCTTAAATAGGCCAAATTGGGAGGGCGGGAGGGAGGGGAGGGGGGGAGGGAGGGAAGAGAGGGGGGGGGGGGGGGGGGGGGGGGGAGGGGGGGGGGGGGGTGGGAGGGAGGGGAGGGGAGGGGGGAGAGGGAGGGGAGGGAGGGGGGAAGATATCCTATCTCACCAAAACAATCGGAAGAAACTGTAACCAACAACCAAGATGCCGGTAATTAAATGCCTATCTTATAACGTAAAAGGCCTCAATAGTCCATCAAAGAGACATAAGGTACTAAAGGAACTAAAGAGGTATAGGTCAGATGTTGTCCTTTTACAAGAAACCCATCTTACATTAGGATCAAACATAAAGCTATATTCCCCTGACTTCCCCATATGGTACTATGGCGACACCATCTCTAAAAGGGCCAGAGGGGTAGCAATTGGGATAGCGAAGGGGATTAGGTTTGTGTTAACAGACCGATTGACAGACCCAGAAGGGAGATTCCTCTTTTTAAGGGGAAAATTAGAGGAGGAGGAATATACTCTTGTAAACATATATGCACCGAATACCTCCCCGATGAAATACCTCCAGGGAATCCTGGGGAAATTAAAAGATTTCAGGAGGGGAAAGATAATATTGGGAGGAGATTTAAATTTCTGTATGGACACAAAGGTCGATAAAACACACCAAACATTAGAGACTCAAGAAAGGCAATTAAGAAAGGTAAAAGGTAGTCTACATAGAAGCCAATTAGTAGACACATGGAGGATCTTTAACCCAAGCAAACGAGATTATACATTTTATTCTCACGTACATGAGAGTTACTCCCGGATCGATCACATTTTCATTGAGCATAGAATGCTAGATGCGGTGGTCGAGACAAAAATAGAGACCATGACGATTTCCGACCATGCTCCAATCAGTATATCCATAAATATTATAGGCAATCAAAGGACCTATCCAAATTGGAGACTAAATGAGAAACTACTAATAGAAGAGAAAAGTTTAATGAGGGTCAAAAAAGAATTAGAGGAATATTTTAAGATAAACAAGACAGATGATATTTCGGCAGCAACATTATGGGATGCCCATAAGGCGGTGATTAGAGGGGTGTTAATCTCCGAAGGGGCAAGGAGGAAAAAAGAAATGAACAGTAAGAAGGAAAAATTAGTAGATGAGATCTTCAATTTGGAACTAACACATAAGAAAAATGGTAAACAACGAGATATTTATCTAGATCTAGTTAACAAACGGAACGAACTTAAAGAACTTATTGATCGGGAAACAAGAAGGGAATTTAACTTGGTGGCAAGGGAGAGATATAGGTGGGGAAATAAAACAAGCAAACATCTGGCTCGGATGGTACAAAAAAAGAAATCAAGGAACTATATAGACAAAATTAAAAACGAAAAAGGAGAGGTCTTGCACACAACAAAAGATATTGCTGAAACATTTAGATTATATTATGAAAAATTATACTCAGTAGAACAAAAAAACTGGCAAAAAGGGGAGAAAGACAAAAAAATCTCAGCATTTTTAGAAGAAGCAAGGTTACCAAAAGTCAGTCAAATAGACGCAGAGGGGATGGACAGGCAAATAACGGAAAACGAAATTAAAGTAGCATTATCAAGCTCTGCCTCAGGTAAAAGTCCGGGACCAGACGGCTTTACAGTAATGTATTACAAAAAATTTAAAGAGATACTTCTGCCAAGGCTATGCCAGTACTATAATGGGCTTGGAAAGGAGTACGAACTAAGTAAAGAGGCATCAGAGGCAACTATCACCGTTATCCCTAAGGAAGGAAAGGACATCGGAAACTGTTCAGGATACCGGCCGATATCTCTGCTCAATACAGATTTAAAACTGTTTGCAAAGGTATTGGCCGGGAGAGTTAAACAGGAAATGGCGAGATTGGTGTACCCGGATCAGACAGGTTTTGTCCAGGGAAGAGAGGGGAGAGACAATGGGGTTAGAACACTGTTAATCCTCCGGAAAATGAAGGCGGTGGGGTCCCCAGGTCTACTTCTGTCGATAGACGCAGAAAAAGCGTTTGACAGGGTAGACTGGGGACTCATGTTGCTCACCCTGAAGGAAATGGGGTTTGGACAGAGGATGATGGAGTGGATTGGCACTCTCTACAGGTCCCCCACGGCCAAAATAAAAATAAATGGAAGTCTCTCTCAAACCTTCTTAATGAGAAATGGTACAAGGCAAGGGTGCCCTCTATCGCCATTACTGTTCGTGCTCACATTGGAACCCCTGCTGGCTAGGATCAGAAACTCTCAAAAAATAAAAGGGGTTAAAATAGGAGAGGAAGAACATAAACTTGCAGCCTTTGCAGACGACGTCCTATTCTATTTAATGGAACCCAAAACATCAATCCCAAACCTTCTAAACCTTTGCAGCGAATACGGAGAAATCTCAAACTTTAAATTAAACATCACAAAAACGGAGATTATGAGTATAAATATAAGCAAGATAGAAGAACAACACCTGAAAATGAAGTACAAATTTGCTTGGGTTAAAGAACTCAAATACCTAGGAATACTGCTAGCAAAATCGACTAGGGAGATGTATACGATAAATTTTATCCCTTTATTAAATGAAATTAAGACAGAAACAAAAAGGGTGGAAAATAGGGCAATATCATGGATAGGACGAATTAATTACTGCAAAATGGTCATTTTGCCAAAAATTTTATATAAGTTCCAGATGATCCCCATTGCCCTCCCCGGGACATTGTTCTCGGCCCTTAGAAAATTAATAATGAATTATATTTGGAGAAATAAGAAGCACAGGATAGCACTTCAGACCCTAAAACAGCCAAAAAAGAAGGGTGGATTAGCGGTCCCCGATGTCAAGAGATACTATGAGGCGGTGATATTAACAAGAGTGGTGGAGTGGGCCAGGGCTAGTAAAGAAAAAAGGTGGGTTAGTGTAGAAAATGAATTGTCACAGGCAAGGCTAGATAAGATAATTTGGAACCCTCCACAATTTAGGACAATAGATAAAAACGCACACGAGATAACTAAAAATGCACTTAAAGTTTGGGACACGGTCTATAAAAAAATTGTGAAAGAGTACAATTCACCCCTTATATCACTAAAGAATAATGATTATTTTGCACCAGGTAAAACACAAGTGGGGGGAAATTGGATTAAAATGGACACTATACAATTAAGGGATATAATGAAGGAAGGGCACATTTTAACACTACAGGAGTTGAAATTAAAAAACTCCCTCCTGGAAATTAATGAATGGAGATATCGGCAATTAAACCATTTTATCCAAGATCTTCCACACCCGTTGAGGTCGGGAGATCAGTTATTGGAATTGGAAAAAATATGCTCTACAAAAAATGCCAGAGGATCTATCTCGGGACTATATAAGATGTTACTGAAGATGGAAGAGCAGAACATACCCCCATTCATTAAAAAATGGGAAAGGGAACTAGGGACACATCAGGATAGGACCACAATAGAGAAAATGCTGACCCTGACACACTCCTCCGCGGTAGATAGCCGCACAGCAGAGATGTGTTTTAAATGCATAGCCGGATGGTATATGACACCAGACAAATTAAAAAAGTTTAAAGAGGGACAGACTGGAGAGTGCTGGAGGGGATGCGGTTTACCAGGAAATATGGCACACCTGTGGTGGGGATGCCCTAAGATAAGGAGGTACTGGGAAAAAATATTGGCTTGTGTCGAAGAGATTACAAAGAAAAAGATAAAGATGGACCCTTGGGTTGTTCTGTTCCACGGGGGGGAAGAAGGCATTAAAAGTTATAAAAAATCGCTAGTACCACACCTATTGAATGCTGCCAAAAGATTAATTCCAAGGGGCTGGCAAGAGGTGGAATGCCCATCGATCTGGCAATGGATCGACGCGGTGGAAGAAACGTATAAAATGGAGGAACTGCAGGAGGACATGGAGGGTAATAACATATTACAAAATATGAAATGGGAAAACTGGAGAACTTTTAAGAAATCGTGGAGTTACGCGGAAAAATTAAGAGAAGGCACTTAAGGCCATTTTTGAAAAATCAGAGAGAAGTAGAGGTATAAGGAGATTGTTTTGGTGAGATGGGAGGGGGGGGGGGGAGGGACGGGTAAGAGGAAGGGAAGTATTAAGGGAAAACTTTTGTATATGGTCAGCAAAAGAAGTCAAAGATGTACTCAAGAAAATAATATAAATATATATATAAAAAAAAAAAAAAAAAAAAAAAAAAAAAAACACAAAAGTGGAAAACAAAACAAAAACAACTAGCATATAAAAAAAAAAAAAAGACACTAATGATGCAAAACCGAAATAGAGATGCAATGGGCTGGTACGCAGAACATGAGCATGTAAATGCACACTCTATGAGGTGGAGTCTGAAGTATTCTAAAAAAAAAAAAAAAAAAAAAGAAAAAAAAAAAAAAAAAAAAAAAAAAAAAAAAGAAGGAGGGAGCTCAACAATAAAATCCATGGAGATCATTCTCCATGGTCTCTCTGGTACGGGCAAAGGCTTCAACAGTCCCCAGGCTCTGGATTTGCTCCCTTTACTTCGGATGCACGTGGTGCACGACTCCACATAACTCTTACAGTCTTTCATAAGCTGGGGCCACCAAAATGTGCGCTGCAAGAGTTCTGAGGTCTTCTGTACCCCAAAATGGCCAGCCAGCTCATGGTCATGACAGAGACTCAGGACACTGACCCGTAAGTCTTCCGGCACAAAAATCCTGTCCTCATGCCACAACAAGCCATCTCTGAGTTGCAAATTTGTATCCGAAGAGGAGGCCATTCCTGCAGAGGCCTGTTTGATCCGTGACAATAGGTCATCCTGAAGCAACAGAAAATTTCCCGAAGATAAGATAGTGTCCGGAGGAGCAGGGTTTTCAGAATCGCTGTACATCCGGGAAAGAGCATCGGACTTGGTATTCTTCGACCCTGGCCTGTACGTTATATGGAAAGTGAACCTGGTAAAAAAAAGCGCCCATCTGGCTTGACGTGGTCTTAGTCTCTTGGCTACTCTCAGGTATTCTAAGTTCTTGTGATCTGTATAGATCAAAATTGGGTGCGCTGCACCTTCCAATAAGTACCGCCACTCCTCCAGCGCTGCCTTGATCGCTAAAAGTTCTCGGTCACCCACATCATAGTTCCGTTCCGCGTCAGATAGTTTGCGGGAAAAAAAAGCAACCGGGTGGAGAAGGGCTTTTGGCCCGTCTTTGGGAAAGCACCGCCCCGACTGCCGTCTCCGAAGCGTCCACCTCCAAGATATAGGGCAGGCTGGCATCTGGGTGTCTAAGGACCGGTGCAGACGTAAACAGTTTCTTCAACGCCTCAAAAGCTCCTTGGGCTTCAGAGGACCAACGGAACCGGACAGTTTGTTTGGTTAGACCAGTTATGGGGGCGATGATGTTGGAAAACCCCCTAATGAACTTTCTGTAGAAATTGGCAAACCCGATAAAGCGTTGGATGCCCTTTTTATCTGTGGGCGCAGGCCACTCAAGGATTGCCGTAACTTTCTGCGGGTCCATCTCAATGCCGTTGACTGAAATAACAAGTCCCAGGAACTGTATGCTTTCACATTCAAACTCACATTTTTCAGGTTTGGCGTATAATCCGTGTATTCGGAGTCGTTTAAGTACGCTTTTGACGTGTTCCCGATGTTTGACAACAGAAGGGGAAAAAATGAGGATGTCGTCAAGGTAGACCACGACAAAGAGGTCAAGGTAGTCTTTAAAGATGTCATTCACGAAGTGCTGGAATGTGGCAGGCGCGTTGCAGAGCCCGAAGGGCATCACCAAGTACTCAAAGTGGCCGAAGCGGGTGCGGAAGGCAGTCTTCCATTCGTCGCCGTCCCGTATTTGTACCAAGTTATAGGCCCCCCGCAAGTCCAGTTTCGTGAAAATGACCGCTGCTCCCAGTCTTTGGAATAGTTCCGGCACCAGCGGGAGAGGGTATCGATTCTTTATTGTTACCTTATTAAGCTCGCGGTAATCCACGCAGGGGCGGAGAGAATGGTCCTTCTTCTCGACGAAGAAAATTCCTGCCCCTGCTGGTGAGGTAGAGGGGCGGATAAACCCCTTCTTGAGGTTATCGTCGACATAAGTCTTTAGATTTCCAAGTTCTAGTTCAGTTAGGGGAAAAATTCTTCCGAAAGGGATTTCGGCCCCGGGGAGGAGCTCAATCGGGCAGTCGTATGGTCGGTGAGGGGGAAGGGTGTCAGCCCCCTTTTTGCTAAAGACGTCCAGGAACTCATGGTACACCTCGGGGACGGATTGGCGGATTTCAATATCGGAGTCCATGCAAAGCAAAGAGGGGGGAGATGAGATTGCCTGCAAGCAGTGGTGTTGACAGTAGGTGGAACAAAAGCAAATCTCACCGGTAGTCCAGTTTATCTGAGGGTTGTGAGCCTGGAGCCAGGGTATGCCCAGGATTATAGGGAACAGAGGGGATTCAATAACATCCAGGCATAAAAGTTCTCGATGACTGTCCGAGATGGTGGTGGCGATGGGCAGGGTTTCTTGGGTGACTGGCCCGGATTTCAAGATAGACCCATCGGCCAAGTGTACAGACAGTCCAACAGCCCTTGGGCGCAACGGAATATGGTGATGAGTGGCAAAGGCAGAGTCCAGAAAACAGCTGCAGGCCCCGGAATCAAGTATGGCACTGGTCCGTATATCCCTTCCTGGAAGCTGCAATAAAACGGGGACAGCCAGATGAGCAGATTTGTTGAAGACAATGGGTGAGGGGACAGATGACATGAAGGTGCACTTACGGAATTTTGCTGGGCAGGTCCTCACGTAATGGCCGGACTCTCCGCAGTAGAGGCAAAGGTTGTTTGTCCGGCGTCGAAGTCGTTCCTCAGCAGTGAGAGAAGGGCGGATCAAACCCAGCTGCATGGGTTCTGGAATGTCTCTAGAGGCAGTGGTCGGGGCTGGAGGAATCGGGTTAGGGTACGCGGGTACCCGGGGTAGCATCCATGTTGGGCGATTCAAACCGGTGGCACGTTCAGTCCTGCGTTCCCTCAAGCGTCTGTCAATCTGGATGGTTAGGTTGATAAGAGCCTCCAAAGTGTCAGGGACCCCTACACGTGCGAGTTCATCCTTAAGTGCTTCGGCGAGACCCAAGCGGAACTGATAACAAAGGGCCGAATTGTTCCAGGTAGTGTCCGCACTCCACCTTCTGAACTCGGCTACATAGTCCTCAACGGGTCTGCGACCTTGCAGGAGGGCATGCAAAGCGGCTTCAGCGGTAGCGGCCTGATGAGGGTCTTCATACAACAAGGACATAGCCTGAAAGAACGTGTCCAACCGGTCAAGGGATAAGTCCTTTTGCTCCATCAGACGGTGGGCCCACGCCTGCGGTTCACCCGATAGGAGGGCCATAACAAAACCTACTTTGGTAGCTTCTAGTGAGAAAGTTCGTGGCTGAAGCGCAAAGTAGAGCTCACAAGCATTCCGGAACGCTCTAAACTTGCTTCGTTCTCCTGCAAATCTTTCAGGCATGGGCACTTTAGGTTCAGGAGGTAGCATAATAACTGAAGGTGACGCGGATGCGCCAGACGAAGAAGAAGTGGATGGAGTAGACAGTTCCTGGACACGATTTTCAAGTCGGGTATAGCCTTCCTGCAGGGCCCTGACTGCTTGGGTAAGGCCATCCAGATGGCAACAAAGTTCCGTCATAGGGTCCATTCCCTGCGCAGGCTCAGACATGGCTGCTCAGTACTGTCACGTACCTGGTACAGAGCAGAGCCTGGCGTGCAGGGAATGGCAACTCTTGCTCCTCTGACTCCGGAACCCCTGGTAGAGCAGACAGGGAGCGCTAGAGTTCAGAGTCGCACAAGCGCCAGGAAGGTGCCGTGCAGGTCTGCGGTGGTCTCCTGAAGACTCCACAGATGCTGTGCAGGAACTGCAGAGATGCTGGAGGTAAGACAGCAGACAACAGGAGCTTGGTGCAGATGTCTGGAACAGGCAGCAGGTGGGAGGTGTGCTGTAGTACAGATGCTGGCAGAGTCAGGCAGGCCGGGTCAAACACAGGCGGGCGGATCAGGTACAGGGGGAAGCCAAAGCAGAGTCGTAGTTCAAGCCGGATCAGTAACAGGCGGGCAGCAGACCGTTTGGAAGGAGGAGGCGGAAGCGAAGTCAGACAGGCCAAGGGTCAGGGCAGGCAGAGAACAGCAGGGTCAATGGTAAGCCAAGGTCACAGGAAACAGGAGCCAATCAGGTAACAGGTGTCAGGTAGGGTAAACAGGAACGCTGTTGACTGAGCAGCAGGGGGCTATGGGGAGAGCCCCATTAAATAGCCTAAGTGGCGCCAAAATGGCGTCAGCACGTGCCCGCGCGCGCCGCTATTGCGCGTGCCCGCGCGCGCCGCTATTGCGCGCACCCGTGCGCGCCGACGTGCCGCGAACGCGCGCTCCCGTGCGTGCTAATGCGCTATTGCCGCTATTGCGCGCCGGTGCGCGATTAGCGCCACCTAGTGGTCTACCAAGTCCATGACATGATGCTGCAAGACATTGGAGCAAAGTAGTAGTACATAGCAGGATGTTGGAGGTCAGTACGTGACATTAGATGACATAGGGCATGGGAGGTCAACATTGTACATAGCAGGACATCAGAGGCCAGTACAGTACATAGCAGAACACTGAAGGACAGTATAGAACATTAACTGCTGCTGTAAGACATTGGAGGCCAGTAGAGTACATAGAAGGACACAGGGCTGTCTTTATTGTTGATTGGACCCTGGGCAAAAAAATTTTGCTCTCCACCTGCTCTGAGACATACAATAAATATCAGCTAGACTTAAAATCAGTTTACTGTATCAGATCAGGCAGTGATTGCGATTGGTTGCCCGAAGTTACAGCATATCATTACCGCTTACTGACTGGTTGCTAGAGGTTACAGCGCACATTACGGCTCACTGATACGTTGCTAGAGGTTACAGCACATGATTTCTTCTTGTTGATTGGTTGCTAGAGGTTACTGTACAGTAATACTGCTCACTGATTGGTTGCAGACAGGGATGGACTGGCCATTGGGACTACAGGGAGTTTCCCTGTGGACCGATGGCTCAGTGGGCCGGCTTCAGTGACAGCGTCCTGCTACCCCCCTCTGCTTCTCTGTCTCTCCCTTCCCACATCGCTCACCTACTCTCCCTCCCCGCAGCGTTCACCTGGGGGGAACAGAGAAGCAGGGGGAGGACCAGAGAAGCAGGGGGAGGACCAGAGGAGCAGGGGGAGGACCAGAGGAGCATGGGGGGAGGGGACAGACAGCTGACTCAACAGCTATGGCCTTGGAGTTTCTCACTTCTGCCTAATCTTGTCCCATAAGGGGGGCATGGAACTGATTCTTTTCCCAGGGTTAAATAATGTCTAGCTTCCCCACTGGTACTGCCTATAAGAGGACCAGTACCAGCCGTTCTACTCTAATAAAAGTAGAACGGCTGGTGGCTAGTGAAGGGGGAGAGGTGGCTGGGGGGGGGGTGCGGGAGTTGCCCGGCTGCCATGGGAGAGACCTGTCAAAGTGGGCCGGTCTGGATGAAGTCCAGGGCCAAATTTCTGTCCCAGTCCAGCCCTGGTTGCAGAGGTTACAGCACATCATCTCCTCACCGCCGGCCTCAGCTATTTACATATGAATGCTCCCGGTATTTACATATGAATGACGGTGATTTACATGCAAACACAGGGTCTGCAGGTGAGTTATCTGTACACAACAATAGGGCAGAGCTGGGCAGCATTAGTAACAGAACTTCACACTGAGATATCAGGACACAGCACAGGACTAAAACTTCAAGGGAATTTAAACTGGGATAGTTGGCAAGTATGAGGCAGCTGCTTTGGGCCCCACAACAATGACAGGGCCCAGGGCAGCTTCCCCCTTTTCCCTGCCTTAAAGACGCTCTGTCAGGACATCGGAGGCCAGTATAATACATTAGATGACACTGAAGGACATTGGAGGTTAATACTGTACATAGCAGGACATTGGAGGCCAGTACAGTACATACCAGGACACTGGAAGACAGTGCAAGACAATAGATGATGTTGTAAGACATTGGAGGCCAATTGTGTACATTTTAGGACACTGGAGGACAGCACGGTACATAGGACACTGGAGGACAGCACGGTACATAGGACACTGGAGGACAGCACGGTACATAGGACACTGGAGGACAGCACGGTACATAGGACACTGGAGGACAGCACGGTAAATAGGACACTGGAGGACAGCACGGTACATAGGACACTGGAGGATAGCACGGTACATAGGACACTGGAGGACAGCACGGTACATAGGACACTGGAGGACAGCACGGTACATAGGACACTGAAGGACAGCACAGTACATTAGTTGATACTGCAGGACATTGGAGGGCAGTTCAAAGCAATGGAACTCATTGGATGACACTGAAGGACAGTACATAGCAGGGCATTGGAAGACTGTACAGTACAGTAGGTGTCATCACATAGAAGAGATAAGTTGGACTGCAGTGTCCTTTATGTTGTGTTGAAAAGACATTATTTGATGGCCTTGCCTAGACGTATTAGAAGATCACCACTCTACTATCCACAACAATGAGCTCCTCCTTCTTGCATCTACTCTGATTGTATTCAGTTTTATGCGGTTAATCTGTTGGATATCCTTGAAAAATGTAATATCTCATAAGCAGAATAATAATCATGGAATAAAACATGGATGTATTATGGGATGTTTTAGTCTCTGGTCAATGGATTGTATTTCCAGTCATATTCTGTTCTGCAGTAATAGTCACTAGAGATCTTTCATGCCTTTGGGATCTGGTGAGGGTCCTATCTTTCAAGCCCAATGATTAAAGATCCAGTGATGGTTCCATTCCCATATTCCAGCCATGAAGATTCGGTGATGGTTCAGTTTCTAAGTCCATCCTTTAAGCGCAGTCATTGATATCCAGTGATGGTTCCATTCTTCAGGCTCAGCCATAAGGATCAAGTGATGAGTTTTTCCTTCAAACTCAGCCATTAGGACCCAGTGATAGTACCAAGCCCAGCCATTAGGATTCAGTGATAGCACCAAGCCAAGCCAAGCCAAGCCATTAGGACCCAGTGATAGCACCAAGCCAAGCCAAGCCATTAGGACCCAATGATAGTACCAAGCCCAGCCATTAGAATTCAGTGATAGAACCAAGCCTAGCCATTAGGATTCAGTGATAGCACCAAGCCAAGCCATTAGGACCCAATGATAGTACCAAGCCCAGCCATTAGAATTCAGTGATAGTACCAAGCCCAGCCATTAGAATTCAGTGATAGCACCAAGCCAAACCAAGCCATTAGGACCCAATGATAGTACCAAGCCCAGCCATTAGGATTCAGTGATAGCACCAAGCCCAGCCATTAGGATTCCGAGATAGCACCAAGCCCAGTTATTAGGATTATGTGATAGCACCAAGCCCAGCCACTGGGATTCAGTGATAGTACCAAGTCCAGCCATCAGGATTCAGTGAGAGAACCAAGCCAAGCTATTAGGATTCAGTGATAGCACCAATCCCAGCCACTAGGACCCAATGATAGTACCAAGCCCAGCCATTAGGATTCAGCGATAGTACCAAGCCCAGCCATTAGGATTCAGTGATAGAACCAAGCCTAGCCATTCGGATTCAGTGATAGAACCAAGCCCATCCATTAGGATTCAGTGATAGCACCAAGCCCAGCCATTAGGACCCAGTGGTAGTACCAAGCCCATCCATTAGGATTCAGTGATAGCACCAAGCCTAGCCATTAGGATTCAGTGATAGAACCAAGCCCATTGATTAGGACTCAGTGATAGCACCAAGCCCAGCCATTAGGACCCAGTGGTAGTACCAAGCCCATCCATTAGGATTCAGTGATAGCACCAAGCCCAGCCATTAGGACCCAGTGGTAGTACCAAGCCCAGCCATTAGGATTCAGTGAAAGAACCAAGCCCAGCCATTAGGATTCAGTGATAGAATCCAGCCCAGCTTTAGGATTCTTTGATAGAACCAAGCCCAGCCATTAGGATTCAGTGATAGAACCAAGCCCAGCCACTAGGACCCAGTGCTAGCACCAAGCCCATCCATTAGGACCTAGTGATAGTACCAAGCCCATCCATTGGGATTCAGTGATAAAATCAAACCCAGCTTTAGGATTCTTTGATAGAATCAAGCCCAGTCATTAGGATTCAGTGATAGCACCAAGAACCAGGGCAGCCATCACAAATTTTGCACAGCAGGTGGGTGGTGCTGACTAACAAAACAAAGTCAAGTCAACTCTTCTCTCTCCTGCCGCGAGTTGCTAAAGTCAACGAAAAAAAAAAATGCTAAAGGTGGGGGGGGGGGGGGTCAGACAAAAATAACAGGGGGGGGGGAATAAAGGTGTAATGCCTGTACCCCCCTGATGGCGGTCCAGCCAAGAACAGCCATTAGGATCCACTTTCCCCACACAGACTTCATCCAATCCTCCACTTTCATAAAGTGTGGTCATAACAACCTGTTTCTTATAAATACTTTTTAAGATAGAGCACGTTATTACCTTATGAAAACGCAACCTTCTTACATTTCATCTCTTCTATCAGCAATCAAAAAAAGGGACTGATGCCCCGTACACACCATCGGATTTTCCATCGAAAAAACCTTGGTTGGTTTTTCTGATGGAATTCCGCTCAAGCTTGGCTTGCATACACAAAAATTCTCTGACCGCCAAGAACGCAGTGACGTACAACACTACGATGAGCCGAGAAAATGAAGTTCAATGCTTCCGAGAATGCGCTGGAATTTTGCATGTCGGAATAGCTGCACACGATCAGAATTTTTTCCGTCGGTAAAATTCAGAACCTGCTCTCAATCTTTTGTTGGCGGAAATTCCGACAGCAAAAGTCCGATGGAGCCTACACACGGTCGGAATTTCCGTTCAAAAGCTCACATCGGACTTTTGCTGTCTGATTTTCCGACCGTGTGTACGGGGGCATAATACATACAGTATGTAAGAGTGAAGTCACACAAATAACTTCTCCAGTGGCCAAATGTGCATCCCAAGCCACTGGTTTCTAGCACAGCAATATTCCATGAATAGTAAGCCTACAATCAGGCCTCGTACACACGACCGAGTTTCTCGGCAAAAACCAGCAAGAAACTTGCTGGGATTTTTTTTTTTGCCGAGGAAACCGGTCGTGTGTACATTTCTCGACGAGGAAACTGTCGAGGATCCCGACGAGCCAAAAAAAAAGCATGTCTTCTTTTTCCTCGACGGGAATGGAGAAACTTGCCTTGTCGAGTTCCTCGACAGCCTAACAAGAAACTCGACGAGGAAATCGATGTGTTTCGCCTGTCGAGTTCCTCGGTCGTGTGTACGAGGCCTCATAGTTGTGCATGACTCTTGTGGACTTATTAGCTCTCCACAATGCAATTTCATACCTCCTAACTTTTCAACTTCAGAATGAGGGACAAATGGGTCCGCGGATCAAAGTTGTTGAGCGGGGGGGGGTCCGGGGATCAAAGTTGTTGAGCGGGGGGGGGTTACGCGGATCAATGTTGTTGAGCAGGGGGGGTGGTGGTGGTCGGATCAAAGTTGTTGAGTGGGGGGGTTCGCATCTAATGCCGCATACAGACGGTCGTTTTTTGTGATGAAAAAAAACGAAGTTTTAAATCATGAAATAAAACGACGTTTTTGAAACATCATTTTCAAAAACGATGTTGCCTACACACCATCGTTTTTTCACAATGCTCTAGCAAAGCGAGGTTACGTTTCACCACTTTTTTCCATTGAAACTAGCTTCATAACTTGCTTCTGGGCATGCGCGGGTTTAAAAACGTCGTTTTAAACGTCGTTTTTTGCTACACACGGTCAATTTCTGTGAAACAAAAACGACGTTTTGAAAAACGACACAAAAAATTCGAGCATGTTCAAATTTTTTTTTTGTCGTTTTTTAGAAGACATAAAACGACGTTTTGCCCACACACGATCATTTTAAATGACGTTTTTTAAAACGTCGTTTTTTTTCATCACAAAAAACGACCGTCTGTATGCGGCATAAGTTATTGAGCAGCGGGGGGGTTCCGGATCAAAGTTGTTGAGCGGGGGGGCGGGCGGATCGAAGTTGTTGAGCGGGGGAGGGGAAGTCCGCGAATCATCAAAGTTGTTGAGCGGGGGGGGGTGGGGTGCCCGGATCGAAGTTATTGAGCGGGGGGGGTCGGAACGAAGTTGTTGAGCGGCGGGGGGGCGGGATTTCCCGCAAATCGTGGGGCAGAGGGATTTCCCGAGAATCGTGATAATCGCGGGGGGAACCGCGAATTTGTGGGACAATAGCGCTGACCGCGGGATTCAACCGCGAATCGCGGGTCATTCCCGCAAAATCCAGGACGGTTGGGAGGTATGCAATTTACAGATATCATGGCTTCTATGTAGAGGGGCTTCAAGAAGTGAATTATTGCATCATGGCGATGGTCCCCTCAACAACCCATGACCAGTTGGCATATAAAATAGCTGCATTGGACGGAAGGAGATGACAGTGACACCCAGGAGCTGATGGAGGATCATGTTACTCTTGTTGGCAGGTAAGACAGTAAAGAGCCTTCAGGAGGGCCCATGCCTGCATGTAAAGATGATACCTGTCTTCTTCCCTGGGATGTGATGGGAGGTCAGTAACTAAGGCTGGCCGACAGTCATTATGGAGATGCCCTGGAGTGCAGCTTTCGTGTGTATCCCAGACAATCCAACTTGTTTCATCCCGTATCAGATATCAATGTCGCCTGTGGAAGCCTCTACCTGTACTGAGTGACACTCCCTAACCAGCCCTGCTATCATCTCATGCATCTCCATTAAGGCATTTAAGGCTTGAGCGGGGAATTCATAGACCTTCTAATGAGGAGGGTAAACAATCCCTCCTTCCTCCATACATCTTCATTGCCACCGATGTGTCTGCAACACTTCAGCCGCCTCCCAGAGAGGAAAGTGCCACAAACATCCTTTGATTGCAGTAAATAAAGCTGGAGACAAGGCGGCTTGGAGGAATCCCAGCACAGGAGAGACAATGGAGATGGTATCAGTTTATTTTTCTCTTCTACTTCCACCTTCCTACACTCCACTCCCTTATGGTCCCATCACACCCCAGGAGAATGACTTGTGGGAAAGATTGGTCAGAGATTGGCCTTGGTCAAAGATTGGCCTTGGTCCAAGATTGGTCAGAGATTGGCCTTGGTCCAAGATTGGTCAGAGATTGGCCTTGGTCCAAGATTGGTCGGAGATTGGCCTTGGTCCAAGATTGGTCGGAGATTGGCCTTGGTCAAAGATTGGCCTTGGTCCAAGATTGGTCGAAGATTGGCCTTGGTCAAAGATTGGTCGGAGATTGGCCTTGGTCCAGGGCTGGACTGGGACAGAAATTTGGCCCTGGACTTCATCGAGACTGGCCCACTTTGACAGGTCTCTCCCATGGCGGCCAGACAACTCCCGCCCCCCCCCCCGGCCACCCAAGCCCCCTCTCACCCTTCACTAGCCGTTATACTTTATTAGAGTAGAACGGCTGGTACTCGTACTCTTATAGGAAATGCCTGCAGCAGACTGATGACATCAGGCACAGTCCTTTTTCTGGAGGACTCCCTGATCCTATATATTGTCAGGTAGACTTGTATACTTACAGGCAGTGGCAGCTGGTGCTCAAAATTTTTTGGGGGTCGCAAACGGAAAAAAAAATTGCAGCCTCACTGTGCCCATCAAACGCAGCCACTGTGCCATGCCATCAAACGCAGCCACTGTGCCATCAATTCGCACCACTGTGTCATGCCATCAAACGCAGCCAGCGTGCCATGCCATCAAACACAGCCACTGTGCCATCAATTGTCGCCACTGTGCCAATTGTCACCACTGTGCCCTTTAATTGTCACCACTGTGCCCATTAATGTCACTGTGCCCTTTAATTGTCGCCACTGTGCCCATTCATGCCGTTGTGCCAATTGTCCCCACTGTGCCCATTGTCCACACTCTGCCTATTGTCACCACTGTGCCCATTGATGTCACTGTGCCCTTTAATTGTCGCCACTGTGCCCATTCATGCCGCTGTGCCAATTGTCCCCAGTGTCCCCACTGTGCCTATTGTCGCCATTGTGCCCATTGATGTCACTGTGCCCTTCGTCGCCGCTGTGCCCTGTAAAATACCCCTTTTCCCCCTGCCCGGCACTTACCTTTACTGGAGTCAGCCATCCACGTCCTCGACCCTCGATGTCTTCTCCCGCCCTCGATGACGCTTCAGCCAATCAGGTTACCGGTAGCCAGAACCGGCCAACCTGATTGGCTGAGACGCCTGTCAGTCTTATCCAAGGAACGCACCCCCCGTGTGTTCTGAGGATAAGCTTCCGGGGGCCCGAGGGCTGTACTCGGAAAGCCGCTGGCTCTGATAGGCACTTCCGTACAGCCAACCAGCTGCCGTTATTCAGAACAGCGGCAGCGGCGACAATAACATAGATTTGTGCAATGCATGAATCTATGGTATTAGACTCAGTGGCGGTGAGAGCCAGAGGGGGCGGCCCTCCAGTGCCCTCTATGGACGAACCGCCACTGCTTACAGGTCCTCTTTACAGTCAGAAGTGACCTCATAAATCCGGAGTGGTGGGAATCTGGCAGTGTGGAGTGGAATATGTTCACTGACCCCTCTGAACCGGCGACGTGACTATCTCTTTATAAGACGCGATTTACTCGGGAAACGGACAATAAATGTCAGACTGATTCTAAAAATAGTCGTCCCCAGAAATCGATTTAATCCTCAATAAATTTAGTGAAGATTTAATGACAGAAGTGTCACGGCACAGCGGGGTCAACGCCATTTGTACCATCCCATCAGACGGTAAAAATATTTTAAAGTGGTTCTAAACCCTTACATATCCCCAGTGATGTGACTGGCCTCAGATACACAGAGATGAAACAAACCCTCCTACATAAGTTGTACCGTTTATCTACAATTTCTCTTCTCTACCGCCATTCAAAGTCCAGAAATTATACAGCTTCTCTGAGCATTCAGAAGGCAGGGGGTGGAGAGCTGAAGTTACACTCTGAAGATCTCAGTGAGAACTGATTGGAGGGAAGAGACACCCCCCCCCCCTTCACACAGCACACAGGAAAAGAGCTGATGCTGTCAATCAGAGAGGGATCACTATGATGGGACTGGCCAGAGAGGGATCACTATGATGGGACTGGCCAGAGATCCCTCTATGATGGGACTGGCCAGAGAGGGATCATCATGATAAGACTGGCCATAGTATTGTAGTGTATTGTAGTGTACTGTAGTGTATTGTAGTGTATTGTAGCGTAGTGTATTGTGTAGTGTAGTGTAGTGTAGTGTATTGTAGTGTAGTGTAGTGTAGTGCAGGGCTCGACAAAATCAGGGCGGCAGTTGCAATTGCGACTAGAATTAGCGACCTGGTGCCCGGGGAAGGAAGCATAGGCCTGCAGAAGGCCGCAAAGCTTCCATGATATAAGATATCATTCCTATGCTGGAACCCCCCTGTATTGTATTGTATTGTAGTGAAGTGTATTGTATTGTATTGCATTGTAGTGTATTGAAGTGTATTGTAATGTAGTTAACTGTAGTGTATTGTAGTGTATTTTAGCGTAGTGTATTGTAGTGTATTGTATTGTAGTGTACTGTAGTGTATTGTAGTGTATTGTAGTATAGTGTATTGTAGTGTATTGTATTGTAGTGTAGTGTATTGTAGTGTATTGTATTGTGTTGTATTGTATTTGGTTTATTTGGGTGTTTGGTTGGGTGACACATTAGGTTGCATGTATAGATGGCTGTTGGTGCTGTCTACCCTCGTAGACTATCTATCTATCTATCTATCTATCTATCTATCTATCTATCTATCTATCTATCTATCTATCCTTCTAATAAGTGTGGTTAGATGACCCGTGGTATGCCTTGAAAGCAGCTGAACACGACCACTGACTTCACATAAAACCCAAAAATTTAAGTAAAGCCAAAATGCCTCCAATAATAACAATACCTAAGCAGGAAGAAACGGGGTTGATTGCCCAAAGAGCTAGCAATTAGTTTCCTAAGTGACCCTTATCCCTCCCTTTGCAGTTTGTCAGCTTTCCCTATAATACAATAGAACCCCTATGGATTCTCCACTTGGTCCCCTCCACCCCCTTTGTGATAATGAGGGGGGGGGGGGCTGTCTTAACCAAAATCCCCCCTTACTGGCCCTTTAAATTCTCTGGCCATTATTCACAGGGCATGCGATGCATTATGGTATAAATAACTCTCCCGGGTGAATCTTTACATTCATTTGCTGGAATCCTGGCGGCTCTCAAACTCCCGGTAATGGAGAACGTGAACCTCGTGCCCGATCTCTGATACCCAAACCCCTCACCTCTCCTCCCATCTTCCCCTTCCATGTACTAACATCTCCCATCCATCGCCGCTCCGCACGGCGGCGTCGCTTTAATTGCCTCTCCGCCAGACCGGCAGGAAAGGGTTACGCTCAACGTCTGCTACAAAGTTGCCCAATTAGTTTGCCGTTTTGGATGAATGTGACTCGGCCCTGAAAAGAATCGCCCATTCCAGTCCCTGTTGTTAGTCCTGGTGCTTTATTACAAGTGATAATCTCGTTAAGTGATGTCGCTTGCAATAGAGCCGGCAGATGCGAGGTGAGAGGAGCAGAAGGCCCCACACCCAGGCCTCCGATTCATCCCATTATAAGAGGAGCACAGGGGAAGTATTTAGCATCGCTCTCTGACGCTCCTCGCATTGCTGGGTGGCTCAGTGCCATGCCAGAGCTAAATAAACCCAATAATGTGATCGGGGGGCTCTTACATCCACGCTTCATCATTGGTCCTCATCTCCAAACTAGAGGGAAGGGGGTCATCCCAGGCAACATGGTCCTTCCACGGTCTTCCATTATGTGTGATTTCCCTTTATTGGAAAGTAGAGAACAGAAATCCATGACAATGTGCCCAAAACAAATGATCCCTTACAGGAAACCTAGGACTGCTTTGAGTTTTTACGTTTATAAACTGATATATTTAGGTAGATTCCGTAAGAGTTAGGCCGGCTTATCAGTAGATACGCCGACCTAACTCAGAATCTACGCCGACTTATGTTTAAGTGTATTCTCAATCAGAGATACACTTAAACATATCTAAGATACGACGGCTTGCGCCGTCCTATCTCAGGTTGCAATATTTCGGATGGCCGCTAGGTGGCACTTCCATTGCGGTCGGCGTGGAATATGTAAATTAGTAGATACGTCGATTCACGAACGTACGCCCGGCCGACGCAGTACTTTTACGCCGTTTACGTTAGAGATAGGCCGCCTAAAGTTAGAGCTAGGCCCTAGTTGGAATAGTAATGTTAAGTATGGCCGCCGTTCCCGCGTCGAAATTCGAAATTTTTACGTCGTTTGCGCAAGTCGTCCGTGAATCGGGATTTACGTTGTTTACGTCCACGTCGAAATCAATAGACCCGTGCGGCGTACTTAGCGGCAATGCACACTGGGAAATGTAGGCGCCCGGCGCATGCGCAGTACAAAGAAAACCTCAAAAACGCAAAGGTCAAGCACCATTAACATAAAACACGCCCCCTTACACAGATTTGAATTTGGCGCCCTTACACCCGCCCGCTTTAGGCTACGCCGCCGTAACTTAGCAGGCAAGTACATTGTGAACCATGTACTTGCCTCGCTAACTTACGGCGGCGCAGCTTAAATGCCTCAAGCTACGCCGCCGCAAAGTTGCGGCAACGTACCTGAATCTAGGCATTTATATGTATGTAGCGGCCTGCTACTTTTTAGCCAGCGCTGCTTTAAATTTAGAGGGTAGTCTGAGGCCGGGTACTCACGACCAAACATGTATGGTGAAAGCGGTCCGTCGGACCGTTTCCACCGTACATGTCTGCCAGAGGGCTTCTGTACGATGGTTGTACACACCATCGTACAGAAGTCCGCGCGTAAACAATACGCGGGGCGTGTCCGCGGTGTCGCCGCGTCGATGACGCGGTGTCGCCGCGACAATGACGCGGCGACGTGGGCGGCCCGCCTTTAAAATGCTTCCACGCATGCGTCGAAGTCATTCGACGCATGCGAGGGACGGCGGGCGCCTGGACATGTACGGTAGGTCTGTACTGACGACCGTACATGTCCGAGCGGGCAGAATTCCAGCGGACTGTTTTAAAACAAGTCCAGGAATATTTGTCTGCTGGGAAAAGGCCCGGCGGGCAAATGTTTGCTGGAATTCGGCCCGCTCGCGCCCACACACGACCAAACATGTCTGCTGAAACTGGCCTGCGGGCCAGTTTCAGCAGACATGTTTGCTCGTGAGTATGGGGCCTGAGAGTTAGTTGACTCAGACCGTATGATTCTTTCCAAATTTGGGCCTCTGTTCCAGCCATGGCGGTACTGTGAGTGATCACTATTGTTGTCTGGGGTGCCATTACCACCCCAGGCCAAGGGTGGCAGCAGTCAGGTCAAGGCGTTTTGGGTGTTCCCCTTCGGCAGCCAGTCAGTGGGAGTCGATCGTCCCCTCTGTGCATGCTGGGGAGGAGTACTTAAGGGACAGACGTCATTAGCCCGGGGTCGTCAATCCTGGTCTATCGTTCCACCACCCCCCCGTCAGTGGCCCTCCTGGCCGGGGGTGCGTGTTCATCAGTGGCGGCTGGTGCTCAAAATTTTTGGGGGGGGCGCAAACGGAAAAAAAAAATTGCAGCCTCACTGTGCCCATCAAATGCAGCCACTGTGCCATACATTGTCACCACTGCGCCATGCCATCAAACGCAGCCACTGTGCCATTAATTGTCACCACTGTGCCATGCCATCAAACGCAGCCACTGTGCCATCAATTGTCACCACTGTGCCATGCCATCAAACGCAGCCACTGTGCCATTAATTGTCACCACTGTGCCATGCCATCAAACGCAGCCACTGTGCCATCAATTGTCACCACTGTGCCATGCCATCAAACGCAGCCACTGTGCCATCAATTCGCACCACTGTGCCATGCTATTAAACGCAGCCACTGTGCCATGCCATCAAACGCAGCCACTGTGCCATGCCATCAAACACAGCCACTGTGCCATCAATTGTCACCACTGTGCCCTTTAATTGTCACCGCTGTGGCCTTTAATTGTCGCCGCTGTGCCCTTTAATTGTCCCCACTGTGCCCATTGTCCCAACTGTGCCTATTGTCGCCACTGTGCCCATTGATGTCGCCGCTGTGCCCTGTAAAGTGCCCCTTTCCCCCCCCCCGCCCAGCACTTACCTTTACTGGAGTCAGCCATCCACGTCCCTCGATGTCTTCTACCGCCCTCGATGACTGACAGGCGTCTCAGCCAATCAGGTTACCGGTAGCCAGAACCGGCCAACCTGATTGTCTGAAACGCCTGTCAGTCTTATACAAGGAGCGCATCCCTAGTGCTTTCCTTGTATAAGCTTCCGGGACCCGAGGGCTGTACTCGGAAAAGCCTATCAGAGCCGTTGGTTCTGATAGGCACTTCCGAACAGCCAACCAACTGCCGTTATTCAAATGGCCGGACATGAGCGCCGACCATCTGAATAGAACAGCGCCAGCAGCGATAATAACATAGATTCGTGCAATGCATGAATCTGTTATTAGACTCAGTGGCGGTGAGAGCCAGAGGGGGCCGCGCTCCAGCGCCCTCTATGGACGAACCGCCACTGGTGTTCATGTGTTCCTGGCTCTGGGACCACGTTGTGGGTTGTAGGTCCGCTAGTCAGACTGGGTCTACAGGTGCAGAGTGGTCCTGTGCTGTCCATCCTGGAGGGAGGAAGCCACTCGATGAAGAACCTGTCTTGGAGAGCACCGAGCACGAGGCTGGTATCTCAGGAGAGGCCTTGAACTTCATCGAAGGACGCACCATTACTGAGAGGCTGAATGATGGTCGTCTGTCTGTTCTGAGTTCACAAGAAGTCAATCAGGAGAGATCCGGTGGCTGAATCCTGTGTTGAGAGGATTTTGGACCGAACACACCTCCATCTTTGGGAAGGTCTTTGGCGGAGACTTTACCAAATTTTCCATGCGCCATCTCGGCTGCTAGGCTAGTGAGAGAGGCCTATCCGGGTGCGCAATACCCACTCTGGCTAGAGTGGCGACGAAAGCTGTGTTGCTAGAAGCAGGAGTGTTTCCGGACAGAAGTTGTGCACCTGAACCTATTACCTGTTACCCTTCCACCTCTTCAACTACTTATTTTATTCTTTTACCAAGTTCAGAAAATAAAGCAAAGAAAAAGAAGTGTAAAGTGTGGACATTGAACTTTTTCTCAACTCTCATCTAATACCCTAGACGGCGAGGAAATAGAGGTAACATGCCACCCAAAACAAATCAGCTGCTCCTTCGGGAGTAGTGCTACATATATATATATAGAGAGAGAGAGAGAGACTACTCATGCCAAGGCCCCAAGGAAACTGTAAAAGCTCTTTATGACCCCCTTGCAGCGAGATGGATCTTGAAGACTCAATAAATTGTAAAAAGTCAGGAGGTTCCATATGTGTGTAGCGCCCCCTTACTTTCAGCATGGGCACTACGCTAAAGTTAGTGGGGAATAGGAGAGTTACTTTGCTCCTATTCGCAATTTATTTAAATTGGGACCTCTGTCATTCTAGAAATGTCCACTGGGTCAGTCTGTACTCCAGGGATGTGATACCATCCCTGGCCAGCAGTTGGCACCAGAGGGGTTCTGGCAGAGCAACTTTCCCCAGCAGCCAATTAGAGGAGTTTTCCCTCGCGGGGCATGCTGGGGGAGGGTATATCTGTGACAGGTGTCATGTGCTAGAAAGCCTTTGCGGGGTCCCGGTTCCAGGTGCGGCATCCACCTTTAGGGTGCGGGCATCCATGGACCCCGCCAGCGTGGCCCACCAGGTCATCAACTTCCTCGGTGTGCATGGAGCTTGAAGACCCACCACAAGGCATATAGAATGCCCAGAACATCCTCACCACACTTGAGACATCATGATCTTACACAATTTACTGAGTCATCAAGTGTGGTGAGGAGACTCTGGACATTCTACATGCCTTGTGGTGGATTGTGAAGCTCTATGCACACTAAGGAAGTTGATGACTCAATACATTTTGTAAGATTAGGAGGCGCCACACATAGGGTGAAGGTTCTGGATGATCTACATGCATTATGGTGCATCTAGAAGTTCCATAAACATGGAAGATCTTCATGTCTCAGAAAATTGTGTAAGGTCATGATGTCCCACATGTGGTGAGGAGGCTATGGACATTCCACATGCCTTATGGTGGATTGTGAAGGTCTATGCACACTGAAGAATTCAATGTCTCGATAAATTATGTAAGGTTAGGAGGTCCCACATGTGGCATGGAAGCTCTGGACGTTCTTCATGCCTTGTGGTGGGTTTCGAAGCTCAATGCACACCAAGGAAGTTGACATTGCAAGGTTAGGAGGTCTCACACATAGGGTGAAGGTTTTGGATGATCTACATACATTGTGGTCGATCTAGAAGTTCCATAAAAACTGAAGATCTTCATGTCTCAGTAACTTATGTAAGGTCATGAGGTCCCACATGTGGCGAGGAGGCTCTGGACATTCTTCATGCCTTGTGGTGGGTCTTGGAGCTCCATGCACACTGAGGAAGTTAAGACATCATGACCTTACATAATTTACTGAGTCATCAAGTGTGGTGAGGAAATTCTGGACATTCTACATGCCTTGTTGTGGATTGTGAAGCTCTATGCACACTAAGGAAGTTGATGACTCAATACATTTTGTAGGATTAGGAGGCACCATACATAAGGTGAAGGCTCTGGATGATCTACATGCATTGTGGTGCATCTAGAAGTTCCATAAACACTGAAGATCTTCAAGTCTTAACAAATTTTGTAAAGACGGGAGGTTCCACATGTGGTGAGGAGGCTCTTAGCGTTCTTCATATCTTGTGGTGGGTCTTGAAGCTCCATGCACACAGAGGAAGTTAAGACATCATGACCTTCACAATATACTGAGTCATCAACTTCCTCGGTATGCATGGAGCTTGAAGACTCACCACAAGGCATGTAGAACGCCCAGAGCCTCCTCACCACTCTTGAGACATCATGACCTTACACAATTTACTGAGTCATCAAGTGTGGTGAGGAGACTCTAGACATTCTACATGCCTTGTCGTGGATTGTGAAGCTCTATGCACACTAAGGAAGTTGATGACTCAATACATTTTGTAAGATTAGGAGGCGCCACAAATAGGGTGAAGGTTCTGGATGATCTACATGCATTGTGGTGCATCTAGAAGTTCCATAAACATGGAAGATCTTCATGTCTCAGTAAATTGTGTAAGGTCATGATGTCCCACATGTGGTGAGGAGGCTATGGACATTCCACATGCCTTATGGTGGATTGTGAAGGTCTATGCAGACTGAAGAATTCAATGTCTCAATACATTATGTAAGGTTTGGAGGTCCCACATGTGGCATGCAAGCTCTGGATGTTATTCATGCCTTGTGGTGGGTTTCGAAGCTCAATGCACACCAAGGAGGTTGACATTGCAAGGTTAGGAGGTCCCACACATAGGGTGAAGGTTTTGGATGATCTACATACATTGTGGTCGATCTAGAAGTTCCATAAACACTGAAGATCTTCATGTCTCAGTAAATTGTGTAAGGTTAAGAGGTCCCACATGTGGCATGGAAGCTCTGGACATTCTTCATGCCTTGTGGTGGGTTTCAAAGCTCAATACACACCAAGGAAGTTGACATTGCAAGGTTAGAAGGTCCCACACATAGGGTGAAGGGTCTGGATGATCTACATGCATTGTGGTGCATCTAGAAGTTCCATAAACACAGAAGATCTTCATGTCTCAGTAAATTGTGTAAGGTCATGAGGTCCCACATGTGGTGAGGAGGCTCTGGACATTCCACATGCCTTATGGTGGATTGTGAAGGTCTATGCACACTGAAGAATTCAATGTCTCAATAAATTATGTAAGGTTAGGAGGTCCCACATGTGGCGTGGAAGCTATGGACGTTCTTCATGCCTTGTGGTGGGTTTCGAAGCTCAATGCACACCAAGGAAGTTGACATTGCAAGGTTAGGAGGTCCCACACATAGGGTGAAGGGTCTGGATGATCTACATGCATTGTGGTCGATCTAGAAGTTCCATAAACACGGAAGATCTTCATGTCTCAATAAATTATGTAAGGTTAGGAGGTCCCACATGTGGCATGGAAGCTCTGGACGTTCTTCATGCCTTGTGGTGGGTTTCGAAGCTCAATGCAGCTCAATTTACAGAGTCATCAAGTGTGGTGAGGAGACTCTGGACATTCTACATGCCTTGTCGTGGATTGTGAAGCTCTATGCACACTAAGGAAGTTGATGACTCAATACATTTTGTAAGATTAGGAGGCGCCACACATAGGGTGAAGGTTCTGGATGATCTACATGCATTGTGGTGGTGCATCTAGAAGTTCCATAAACATGGAAGATCTTCATGTCTCAGTAAATTGTGTAAGGTCATGATGTCCCACATGTGGTGAGGAGGCTCTGGACATTCCACATGGTGGATTGTGAAGGTCTATGCATACTGCATACACCAAGGAAGTTGACGTTTTAAGGTTAGGAGGTCCCACACATAGGGTGATGGTTTTGGATGATCTACATGCACTGTGGTCGATTTAGAAGTTCCAAAAACACTGAAGATCTTCATGTCTCAGTAAATTGTGTAAGGTTCTGAGGTCCCACATGTGGCGTGGAGGCTCTGGATGTTCTTCATGCCTTGTGGTAGGTCTTGAAGCTCAATGCACACCAAGGAAGTTGACGTTGCAAGGTATGATTGATATGATTGACCCGCCATAGAGATGTGGAATATCAGCTCCCCCCCCCCCCCCCCCCGCCATATATCAGATTGGTTGTGTCCTCATAGGAACCCTAACAAGGATGATATCAGAGATACCAAGTCCTGGAGGGCGCATTCCAATGGACGCTTGTGTAAACACATGACAAGGTTGTTATATGTAGTCGGTGAGGGGCCTCATCCACCAACGCAGATCCCCTTCCATCTATTGACCATCGGAGAAGTTTTCATTCTTCTCATCCGTGTATGAAATAAATAAGTAAACATGTCTGAGTTCCCAGAGCCGCAGACAACGCCGGGAGATTTATAGCGGATCCCGGCTCCGAATTGGCTGCTGGGACCAGGAAAACACTTCGATGTTTTCTGCAGCTACCATGGAAAACCCGGGATAGGAACATATTAATCAGACGGCGGAGGAGGGGCTCTGGCAGGGTATGGAGGAGGAGGACGTATTCCCATCCCAGGACCCCTCGGCTTATTCACCTCCTATATAGAGTGTGTATGGTCATCTCCCTGGCTGGATACTTGCTTCTATATATATATATATATACAGGGGAGGGGCCACAGGGGCTCATTCCAGACGCAGATTCCTCTTCCTCAATGCAAACCTATCAGACACGGCCTGTCTGCCGGAACACAATGGATCATTGAACCTCGGCTCCATCTGAAAATACAAGCTCTGCTGAGGAGCTAACACCACGCAATTTTTATTTTTTTTATATTTATTTTATTTATATTTTATTTAGCTGACACCACACAATGTTTTTTTTATGTATTTATTTATTTATTTATTTATATATATATATTTTTTTTTTTTTAGCTGACACCAAAAAATTACCCAGCAGAGCTTCCCCTGTGCTCCTCTCTGACTTAGGCTTGATGTCGTCCAACTTCATGGCTAAGCCCCGCCCACCGCCATTTCAGCATCCAATGAGACGGCAACAATGGCCTGGAAAGGTACTGTGATTGGACAGAGAGGCGGGCGATTGGTGGCATTTAGCCATGAGACAGATGAGAGATGACAGGTGAGATGACAGATGAGAGATGACAAGTGAGAGATGACAGGTGAGAGATGAGAGATGACAGAGGAAAGGTGACAGATAAGAGATAAGATATGACAGATAAGAGATGACGGATGAAAGATGAGATATGACAGGTGAGAGATGACAGAAGAGATATGAGATATGAGAGGTGACAGATGAGATATGACAGATAAGAGATAAGATATGGCAGATAAGAGATGACGGATGAGAGATGAGACATGACAGATGAGATATAAGAGATGACAGATGAAAGATGAGATATGATAGATGACAGATGAGAGGTGACAGATGACATGACAAATGAGATATGAGAGATGACAGATGAGATATTAGAGATGACAGATGAGGGATGACAGATGAGAGATGACAGATAAGATATTAGAGATGACAGATGAGATATGAGAGATGACAGATGAGATATTAGATATGACAGATGATAGATAACAGATTAGAGATGGCAGATGAGATATGATAGATGACAGATGGCAGATGAGATGACAGATGGCAGATGAGATGACAGATGAGATATGAGAGATGACAGATGAGAGATGGCAGATGAGATGAGAGATGGCAGATGAGATATGAGAGATGACAGATGGCAGATGAGATATGACAGATGAGATATGAGAGATGACAGATGAGGGATGACAGATGAGATATGAGAGATGACAGATGAGATATTAGAGATGACAGATGAGAGATGACAGATGGCAGATGAGATGACAGATGACTGATGGCAGATGAGATGACAGATGACATATGAGAGGTGACAGATGAGAGATGGCAGATGAGAGATGAGAGATGGCAGATGAGAGATGACAGATGAGATATGAGAGATGGCAGATGGCAGATGAGATATGACAGATGGGATATGAGAGATGACAGATGAGGGATGACGGATGAGATATGAGAGATGACAGATGAGATATTAGAGATGACAGATGAGATATGAGAGATGACAGATGAGATATTAGAGATGACAGATGATAGATAACAGATTAGAGATGGCAGATGAGATATGATAGATGACAGATGGCGGATGAGATGACAGATGAGAGATGACAGATGGCAGATGAGATGACAGATGAGAGATGAGATATGAGAGATGACAGATGACAGATGGCAGATGAGATATGAGAGATGAAAGATGGCAGATGAGATGACAGATGGCAGATGAGATGACAGATGAGATATGAGAGATGACAGATGAGAGATGGCAGATGAGATATGAGAGATGACAGATGAGATATGAGAGATGACAGATGAGATATGAGAGATGGCAGATGAGATGACAGATGAGATATGACAGATGAGATGACAGATGAGATATGAGAGATGACAGGTGAGAGATGGCAGATGAGATATGAGAGATGACAGATGAGATATGAGAGATGACAGTTGAGAGATGGCAGCTGAGATGACAGATGAGAGATGGCAGATGAGATGAGAGATGACAGATGAGAGATGACAGATGAGATATGAGAGATGAGATATGAGAGATGACAGATGAGATATGAGAGATGAGATATGAGAGATGACAGATGAGAGATGGCAGATGAGATGACAGATGAGAGATTGCAGATGAGATGAGAGATGACAGATGAGATATGAGAGATGAGAGATGACAGATGAGATATGAGAGATGAGAGATGACAGATGAGATATGAGAGATGAGATGACAGATGAGAGATGACAGATAAGATGACAGATGAGAGATGGCAGATGAGATGACAGATGAGAGATGGCAGATGAGATGACAGATGAGAGATGGCAGATGAGATGACAGATGAGAGATGGCAGATGAGATGACAGATGAGAGATGACAGATGACAGATGAGATATGAGAGATGACAGATGAGATATGAGAGGTGACAGATGAGAGATGGCAGATGAGATGACAGATGAGATATGAGAGATGAGATGACAGATGAGAGATGACAGATGAGATGACAGATGAGAGATGGCAGATGAGATATGAGAGATGAGATATGACAGATGACAGATGACCGATAAGAGATCCAGGTCATCTGATTTACATGAAAGGCAACAATTGGTCTGCACAGAGCTCCGCCCCAGAGATGGCTGTATGCTCATTGGTCTATAGCCCTGTGAGCAAAAAGCCCTAAAAAGGAAGACAAATCTGAAGCATTGTGATTGGTGCAGCCACAGGTGGGCGGATACCTCCTGGAGGACAGTGGGGGTCAGTGGGGCAGAATCTCTGTAATGGGGACAAGGATGACATCATAGAACTGGGAAAGGTTCCTGTGTGACTCCGAACCCCATTAGAAGTTTCATTCTAAACCTCCATCAGATTTATGGGGCCGGTGAATAAAAAGATAAAAAAATGATCAGCCCGGGGCCGGGGGTGTCCCCACGGGGTCTTCCTATAAGATACAGTATGCAGAGGGGTCTGTAGAGATATGCCCCCCCCAGGGCAGGGGTGTCCCCACAGAATCTCCCTATAAAATATGTAGAGGGGGTCTGTACAGAGGTGGGGCCCGGGGGCCACGGGGCCTTCCTATAAGATATGTAGATGAGGTCTGTACAGATATGGGGCCCTGGGGGCCACGGGGTCTTCCTATAAGATATGTAGAGGAGGTCTGTACAGATATGGGGCCTGGGGGCCACGGGGTCTTCCTATAAGATATGTAGAGGAGGTCTGTACAGATATGGGGCCCTGGGGGCCACGGGGTCTTCCTATAAGATATGTAGAGGAGGTCTGTACATATATGGGGCCCTGGGGGCCACGGGGTCTTCCTATAAGGTATGTAGAGGAGGTCTGTACAGATATGGGGCCCTGGGGGCCACGGGGTCTTCCTATAAGATACGTAGAGGGGGTCTGTACAGATGTGGGGCCCTGGGGGCCACGGGGGCTTCCTATAAGATATGTAGAGGAGGTCTGTACAGAGGTGGGGCCCTGGGGGCCACGGGGGCTTCCTATAAGATATGTAGAGGAGGTCTGTACAGATATGGGGCCCTGGGGGCCACGGGGTCTTCCTATAAGATATGTAGAGGAGGTCTGTACAGATGTGGGGCCCTGGGGGCCACGGGGTCTTCCTATAAGATATGTAGAGGGGGTCTGTACAGATATGGGGCCCTGGGGGCCACGGGGTCTTCCTATAAGATATGTAGAGGAGGTCTGTACAGATATGGGGCCCTGGGGGCCACGGGGTCTTCCTATAAGATACGTAGAGGGGGTCTGTACAGATATGGGGCCCTGGGGGCCACGGGGTCTTCCTATAAGATATGTAGAGGGGGTCTGTACAGATATGGGGCCCTGGGGGCCACGGGGTCTTCCTATAAGATATGTAGAGGAGGTCTGTACAGATATGGGGCCCTGGGGGCCACGGGGTCTTCCTATAAGATACGTAGAGGGGGTCTGTACAGATATGGGGCCACGGGGCCTTCCTATAAGATATGTAGAGGAGGTCTGTACAGATATGGGGCCCTGGGGGCCACGGGGTCTTCCTATAAGATATGTAGAGGAGGTCTGTACAGATATGGGGCCCTGGGGGCCACGGGGTCTTCCTATAAGATATGTAGAGGAGGTCTGTACAGATATGGGGCCCTTGGGGCCACGGGGTCTTCCTATAAGATATGTAGAGGAGGTCTGTACAGAGGTGGGGCCCTGGGGGCCACGGGGTCTTCCTATAAGATATGTAGAGGAGGTCTGTACAGAGGTGGGGCCCTGGGGGCCACGGGGTCTTCCTATAAGATATGTAGAGAAGGTCTGTACAGATATGGGGCCCTGGGGGCCACGGGGTCTTCCTATAAGATATGTAGAGGAGGTCTGTACAGAGGTGGGGCCCTGGGGGCCACGGGGTCTTCCTATAAGATATGTAGAGGGGGTCTGTACAGAGGTGGGGCCCGGGGGGGCCACTGGGTCTTCCTATAAGATATGTAGAGGAGGTCTGTACAGAGGTGGGGCCCTGGGGGGGCCACTGGGTCTTCCTATAAGATATGTAGAGGAGGTCTGTACAGAGGTGGGGGCCACGGGGTCTTCCTATAAGATATGTAGAGAAGGTCTGTACAGATATGGGGCCACGGGGTCTTCCTATAAGATATGTAGAGGGGGTCTGTACAGATATGGGACCACGGGGTCTTCCTATAAGATATGTAGAGGGGGTCTGTACAGAGGTGGGGCCCGGGGGCTCTCAGTCAGACTGATGCTTCGATTCGTTGGCAGTTTTGGAAGATCATCATAAAAAAGGATATTTACTATGACAGCACAATGGATGTGGATGAGATGATCTGCAGATGGATGTGGATGAGATGATCTGCTTCTCTATTCACCGCTATGAGATTCCCCAGCTGGAGTATAGACTGCCTATGGGGACAGCGCCATCTAGTGTCACAAATGGGGATCACACCACCCACTGGTCATATCAGCGGAAACATCGATTATTTATTAAACATGAAATGACAGCAATGAGACAACCAATCAGAATCCAGGAAAGTGAAAAGATATTCCTGAAGATAGGAGAGAGTTCATCTACTAGGAGCTGATTTACCCCCCAATCCAACCCCCGCCTTCCATGTCACCCCCTCTATGTCATGACATGGATTGCTGTGTTGGGGACATTTCTGGTGTTTTTAGTAATTTTTTTTCTCTTCTTTTTATTTTTTATTAACTAATTGTATTTATCTGAATTTTCAGAGAGTCCAGGGAGCGTCTTCTCATACTAATATCAGATTTATTCTAATGATATCAATACTGCTGGGAAGAGGGATCATCATTATCATCATCATCATCATCATTCATCATCATCACCCCAGCCTGCCCTGTACCGCCCCAGCCTACCCTGTGCGACCCCAAACAGCCCTGTGCCACCCCAGCCTGCCCTGTACCACCCCAGGATGCCCTGTGTCACCTCAAACCGCCATGTGTCCCCCCAGCCTGCCCTGTACCACCCCAGTCTGCCCTGTACCACCCCAGCCTGCCCTGTGTCACCTCAAACAGCCCTGTGCCACCCCAGCCTGCCCTGTACCACCCCAGCATGCCCCCTCACCCCCTTTATTTCATCCCCCATCTCCCCGTTACACCCATTGCCTACCCCCCCTCACCCCACTACCCCCCCTTTCTCACCCCCATTCCTTATCCCCCCCCATCACCTATTCCCCCCATCCCCATTACCCCCATTCCCTATTGCCTATCCACCTTCACCCCATCCCCCTCATCGCATTTCCTCTTCACCCCTCTCCCCCTCACCCCCATTTCCTATCCCCCCCACCCCCATCGCCCCTCAACCACAACCACCTCTCACCTCCATTCCCTATTTCCCCCTTACCCAATAACTCCAATTCCTCATCCCCGCATTTCCCCTCCCCTCCTATCGTCTACCCCCTCACCCCCCCATCTCCCCAACCCCCACCACCCCGATTCCTTACCCCCTCCAGATAGGGGATGATAAGGACTGGATACAGATAGGGGATGATAAGGACTGGATACAGATAGGGGATGATAAGGACTGGATACAGATAGGGGATGATAAGGACTGGATACAGATAGGGGATGATAAGGACTGGATACAGATAGGGGATGATAAGGACTGGATACAGATAGGGGATGATAAGGACTGGATACAGATAGGGGATGATAAGGACTGGTGATAAGGACTGGATACAGATAGGGGATGATAAGGACTGGATACAGATAGGGGATGATAAGGACTGGATACAGATAGGTGATGATAAGGACTGGATACAGATAGGGGATGATAAGGACTGGATACAGATAGGGGATGATAAGGACTGGATACAGATAGGGGATGATAAGGACTGGTGATAAGGACTGGATACAGATAGGGGATGATAAGGACTGGTGATAAGGACTGGATACAGATAGGTGATGATAAGGACTGGATACAGATAGGTGATGATAAGGACTGGATACAGATAGGTGATGATAAGGACTGGATACAGATAGGGGATGATAAGGACTGGTGATAAGGACTGGATACAGATAGGGGATGATAAGGACTGGATACAGATAGGGGATGATAAGGACTGGTGATAAGGACTGGATACAGATAGGCGATGATAAGGACTGGATACAGATAGGTGATGATAAGGACTGGATACAGATAGGTGATGATAAGGACTGGATACAGATAGGTGATGATAAGGACTGGATACAGATAGGCGATGATAAGGACTGGTGATAAGGACTGGTGATAAGGACTGGTTGGGGTGGTCCCTGTACATAGCTGGGACTCATCCGGCACACACGGAGAAGATGAAGAGAAAGTCATATTTACCATGCGATGGAATCTCTCCTCCCGGAACGTTCCTCGTCCTTCCAGTGTTGGAGAGAAGTCCCCACTGACCACACAGACCAGTGATATCAGGGACTGGGACTGTACTCTGTACACCAGCAGAGGGCGCTGCAACACAAAGCATGTTCTCTGATCACCAGCAGCTGTAGGGTCCTCAGTCACACAATGTTCTCCTATAAAGGACCTCCCTACAGTCCCTACTGTGAGGACAATGTGATCAGGAGTCACACTCCGGGGTCTATGTATCAAACCCCCCCCTAACAATTTCCTCTGGGGGTTCCGGGTCAGAATGGATGTCGATGAGCACATGGGGGAGGGTCACTGTGCAATGGGAGCCAATCAGCTTCTACCTTCAGCTTCTTCTATTCAACTTTGATAATAAAACCTGGAAGCTGATTGGATTCTGTGCACCAGTTTTACTAAATCTTCCCTATGATGATAGAGGATAGATAAAAGAACAAACTGACAGATAAATAATGGAAGGATAGATAGATAGATAGATAGATAGATAGATAGATAGATAGATAGATAGATAGATAGATAGAGAGCTATAGAGATAATAGATGCATAGACAGACAGATAAATAGATAGATAATAGATGGATGGATAAAAAGATAATGGATGGATAGACATACAATAGATAGATATATAATGGATGGATAAAAGAACAAACTGACAGATAAATAATGGATAGATAGATAGATAGATAGATAGATAGATAGATAGATAGATAGATAGATAGATAGATAGATAGATCGATAGATAATAGAGAGTTAGAGAGATAATAGATGCATAGACAGACAATAAATATATATATAATGGATGAATAAAAGAACAAACTGACAGATAAATAATGGATAGATGGATAATAGATTAATAGATAGATAGATAGATAGATAGATAGATAGATAGATAGATAGATAGATAGATAGATAGATAGATAGATAGATAGATAGATAGACAAATAGATAGAAACAAAGATAGATAGATAGATAGATAAAACAAGATAGATCGCTAGATAATAAATAGATATATAATGGATGGATAAAAGAACAAACTGACAGATAAATAATGGATAGATGGATAATAGATAGATAGATAGATAGATAGATAGATAGATAGATAGATAGATAGATAGATAGAGAGATAATAGATGCATAGACAGACAGATAAATAGATAGATAATAGATGGATGGATGGATAAATAGATAATAGATAGATAGACGGACAATAAATAGATATATAATGGATGAATAAAAGAACAAACTGACAGATAAATAATGGATAGATGGATAATAGATTAATAGATAGATAGATAGATAGATAGATAGATAGATAGATAGATAGATAGATAGATAGATAGATAGATAGACAAATAGATAGAAAAAAAGATAGATAGATAAAACAAGATAGATCGCTAGATAATAAATAGATATATAATGGATAGATAAAAGAACAAACTGACAGATAAATAATGGATAGATGGATAGATAGATAGATAGATAGATAGATAGATAGATAGATAGATAGATAGATATAATATAGATAGATAGATAGATAGATAGATATAATATAGATAGATAGATAGATAGATAGATAGAATATAGATAGATAGATAGATAGATAGATAGATAGATAGATAGATAGAAAAAAGATAGATAGATAAAAGATAGATAGATAAAAGATAGATAGATAAAACAGAGACAGATCAGATAATAGTAGATATATAAAGGATAGATAAAAGAACAAACTGACAGATAGATAGATAGATAGATAGATAGATAGATAGATAGATAGATAGATAGATAGATAGATAGATAGATAAATAATGTATAGGTAGATAGTTAATGGATAGATAGATAGATAGATAGATAGATAGATAGATAGATAGATAGATAATGTATAGATAGATATAGATAGATAGATAGATAATGTATAGATAGATATGTATAGATAGATAGATAAATAATGTATAGGTAGATAGATAGATAGATAGATAGATAGATAGATAGATAGATAGATAGATAGATAGATAGATAATGTATAGATAGATATAGATAGATAGATAATGGATAGATAGATCATGTTTCATGTGGAGGGTGTGGTATTTATAGACAGTACAGTGTTATATGACGGCACAATTGTCATTCGGAGGGTGAGAGCGCTGAAATCTGAAAGCTGAAATTTGGTCTGGGGGGGGGGGGGGGTGAGAGTGTCCGGTATTAAAGTGGTTAATAAAGTTTTCTGAATCTGAAGAATTCGTTATTTTGAAGACTACTTCTGCACTGTGTTTGGGTCGGATGGATCCATCAGAATCTCAGAATTAGACATTTGTTTTCCGGTCAGAATACAAATTCTGACGAATTTCTGGAGATTCGGAGATTCCGATGTGTCCGAATCTCTAAATGAAAAAGTAACCAATTTTGCTGAAATCCATAAAATTTCATTTATTTTTTACTAAAAAATCCAAACTTTTCAGAGCAATTAGATTTCGGATCGGTCAAAGAACGATCGACCGATTGGAATTTTGTGTGAAGAAATAGCTGGTTGCTAAGCAGCAGTCTGGGAAGCCCGCCGCCCGCGTCCTTAACAAACCGATGAGTCATCATCTGTCAGCGGGCTTCCCCACAGACAGATGAATGTAAAGATAAAGAATGCCGGCAGTTTCCTGGCATTAGAAAAATGTTTTAAAAAATGGCAGGTCAGGAAGTTGGGGGAACGAGGGAGTCCCCCCCCCTCTTGAACCATACCAGGTCACATATCCTCAACATGGGGGGGTGGTACGTGCTTTGGGCAGGGAGGCTCTGCTCCACCCCCACCCCACCCCAAAGCACCTTGTCCACATGTTGATGGGGACAAGGGCCTCTTCCCAACAACCCTGGCTGTGGTTGTCGGAGTCTGCGGGCGGGGGGGGGCTTATCGGAATCCCATTCACCAAAAAAAGTGTCAAAAAGTAAGAAACACAGGAATCAGCAACCTGGTGGCCCCACCCCCTCAAAGCACCCCCCCATTTTGGGGGCATTTGGCCTGGTATGGTTCAGAAGAGGGGCGCTCACTCATCCCCTCCCCTTTCCTGGCCTACAAGGCTGCATGCTCGGATAAGGGTCTGGTGTGGATTTTGGGGGGGGGGGGCTACGCAATTTTTTTGGGCGTGGGGTTCCCCTTAAAATCCATACCAGACCCGAAGGGCCTGGTATGGCCTGGGGGAGGAGGGGGAACCTACGCCATTTTTTCAATCATTTTTCTTTTACCGGGCAATTGCCGCCATTCTTTATCTTTACATTCATCTGTCTGCTGTGGGGAAGCCCGCCGACAGATGATGACTCAACGGTTGTTAAGTATGTGGGCACAGTGAGGCTGCAGATGGGCACATCAAGGCTGCAGATGGGCACAGTGAGGCTGCAGATTGGCACAGATGGGCACAGTGAGGCTGCAAATGGGCACAGTGAGGCTGCAGATAGGCACAGTGAGGCTGTAGATAGGCACAGTGAGGCTGTAGATGGGCACAGTGAGGCTGCAGATAGGCACAGTAAGGCTGTAGATGGGCACAGTGAGGCTGCAGGTATGCAGATAGGGTTATTTCTCAAAGTGGGAGCACTTCTGACTCTGCACTTCAGCAAATGGAACACAAGAAAACACCTTGAGAAATACAAACAGGTGACCTTGTTTACACTTTCA